>NW_027118470.1:300000-399369 GCF_036417845.1 Apteryx mantelli
ATAGGGACTTACAGACAACCCTTCTCTAGGTTTTATACGAATTCTCAATAAAGCAAGGGGCAATGCCTGTGGCCATTGGATTTGAGCTTCCTGGCATATCTTTTTAATTTGTCCTTTTAATGTTTGATTCATCCTTTCTACCTTTCCACTAGATTGTGGCCTCCACGGTGTATGTAAATCCCAGCTAATTCCAAGCATTTCACTAATTTCCTGTACTATTTTAGCTATAAAGTGTGGGCCTCGATCTGAAGAAATTCCTAAAGGTACCCCAAATCTAGGTATGATCTCTTTTAACAAAGTTTTTACTACTTCTCTAGCTTGATTCGTTCTACAGGGAAATGCTTCTAGCCACCCTGAAAAGGTACATACGTATACCAATAAATACTTAAACCCTTTTGATTTAGGTAATTCTGCAAAATCCACTTGCCAATAGTCACCTGGTTCTATTCCCACTTTCAAAGTTCCCATTGGAATTTGTTTTCGTATTACCGGATTATTCTTTAAACATACTGGACACTTCGCATTCACCCCTTTTGCTATTGTTAACATTTGTGCAGATATAATGCTCCGCTTTAAAAACTGCACCAATGCTTCTGCTCCCCAATGGCATTTATTATGTTCAGTTTGTATTATTCGTTTCATAATTGTAGCAGGCACTACTACTTGTCCATTACCTGTTACATACCATCCATGTGAATTCTTCTGTGCCTTTACCAAATCGGCTAATTTTTCATCTTCTTGGGTATAAAAGGGATTTACAGAGAGATGAGCAGTAATCGGGCTTACCTTAGTAGGTATTAGAGCTAATTCAGTCCATACTTGCCGTGCAGCAATTTTGGCTGCCTGGTCTGCCTTCATGTTTCCTTGTGCCACATCGCTGTCATCCCTCTGATGTCCTCGACAATGCATTACAGCCACTTGCTGAGGTAGTACCACAGCCTCTAATAACTGTAAGATCTCGGTTCGATATTTAGTAATACTACCTTGAGCCGTCAACAATCCTCTTTCCTTCCATAAAGCTCCATGTATATGTATTATTCCAAAAGCGTATTTAGAATCTGTCCAAATATTCACCCTCTTATCCGTACTCGGTATTAAAGCCCGAATTAGAGCGACCAGTTCTGCCTTTTGCGCTGACGTTCCTGGCATTAATGCCTTTGCTTCAATTACTTCAAGCTTAGTAACCACAGCATATCCAGAATATCGTGTTCCATTCTCAACAAAGCTGCTACCGTCTGTAAATAATGTCCAGTCAGGATTTACAAGGGGAATATCTTTCAGATCTACCCTACTGGCGTAAGTTTGTTCGATCACCTCAATACAATCATGTTCCAGCTCGCCTTCCTCTATTTTGCTACCTAAAAATTCAGCGGGATTCAAACATGTTGTTATCTTTAAAAATATATCATCCTGTTCTCTCAATATTGCCTGATATTTCAACATTCTACTGGATGACAACCAATGACCCCCCTTTTGTTCCAAAACCGCAATCACCATGTGGGGCACAAATACTTCCATTTTTGTTCCCAATGTCAATTTTCTAGCTTCTTGGACTAACATTACAGTAGCAGCCACTGCTCGGAGGCAAGAAGGCCATCCGGCACTTACCATATCCAACTGCTTGGAAAAATAGCCCACCGGTCTCTTCCATGATCCAATTCGTTGAGTTAAAACTCCAAGCGCTAGTCGTTGCCGCTCATGTACAAAGAGTTGAAATGTTTTTGTCAAATCAGGCAATCCTAATGCTGGGGCTTCTTGCAGAGCCCGTTTTAAGTCTTGAAAAGCCCTTTTACACTCTAAACTCCAAACTAATTGTGGCTCTTTTAAAGCTGCATACAGTGGTTTGGCTAACAGTCCATAATTCAAAATCCAGAGTCTGCACCACCCTGTCATTCCTAGAAAAGTTCGTAACTCGTGCAAATTTCTAGGTTCAGGGATGGCACAAATCGCTTGTATTCTATTCACCCCCAACCGTCTTTGTCCTTGGGAAATTTCACATCCCAGATATATCACTTTTTCCCGGGCAATTTGGGCTTTTTCCTTAGAAACTCGATAACCGCTCTGTCCCAGTAAATTTAATCACGCAACTGTAACAGTAATGCAGTTTTCATACCTTTCTGTCGCCACGAAAATGTCATCCACATATTGCAACAATAAGTATGCTTTTGATGGTAATTGAAAATATCCTTGCTCCTTCCAATCCTCCAGTTCTCGTGCCAGCTGATTCCCAAATATTGTAGGACTGTTTTTGAAGCCTTGTGGTAACCTGGTCCAGGTCAGCTGTCGTTTTCGTCCTGTATCCGGATTTTCCCATTCAAACGCAAATAATTTCCTACTTTGTAATGCCAATGGGATGCAGAAGAAAGCATCTTTTAAATCAATTACAGAAAAGTATCTAAATTGTTCTGCCACAGATGTTAACAATGTATAAGGATTTGCTACTACTGGATGTATATCTTTAACTATTTCGTTTACAGCTCTTAAATCTTGAACTAACCTATAATCTCCGTTAGGTTTTCTTATAGGAAATATTGGTGTATTATATTCAGATTCACATTCTTCTAACACATTGTGCATCAAAAATTTTGCAATTAATGGTGCTACCCCTTTCCTAGCTTCTAACTGTATAGGATATTGTCTAACTCTTACCGGTTGGACACCTTCTTTCAATTCTACTATGACAGGTTTTGCTGCTTTCGCTAATCCCGGTACTTGTGTCTCCCATACCCATGGTACTACAGCGTTTTCTACCTCTATTGGTATTGTTGTATTAGCTATTTCTTTTACTATAAATATTCTAGCTATTTCTTCCTCAGGTATCTGCAACTTAGCTTTTCCATTTTCAAATATTATTTTAGCATTAAATCTTGACAATAAATCTCGTCCTAACAAAGATGTAGGACAATCCGGTACATAGAGAAATTCATGATCTAATTCTTTACCCCTAAAATTTAGATGCAATGGCCGCAGAAAGGGCCGTTGCTCTGTTTTTCCTGTAGCTCCTACCACAGTTATCATCGTATCTCCTATCTTTCCTAAACAAGTATTTAAAACAGAATAAGTTGCCCCAGTATCTACCAATAATTGTTTCTCTTCCCCATCAATTTCTGTTGTCACTTTTAATCCATCACTTAGTCAGCTACTATGTTGCCCCAAATGTCCTAACATCATTGTTTCTGCCATTGGTGTTCCTCCTACTGAAGTCTGCTGGGCCAAATTCATTTTCACTGGGCACTCATTTTTCCAATGTCCCTGTTGTCTGCAAAACGCACACTGATTTATCCCTAGCTGATTTTGAGGTATTCCCCGCATGCCTCCTACCCTGTATCCTCCTCGACCTCGTCCTCTACTTCTGCCTCTTATTCCTTGATTTACTCGTTGTAACATTGCTAATAATCCTGCCTGATTTCTCTTTGTGGTTTTTTTTTTTTTTTTTTTTTTTCCCTATTATTGTACACTTTCCAGCTGATTGCTTCCAAATTACTAAATCTCCTGGGGAAAAAGGAACTTTCCCATATACTTTATCAGTCCCCGAAATTGCCTCTCGTAAAGGGGCTAATAATACTTTACTGTTTTGCTCTTGTTCCTTCCTCCCTTGTCTTGTTCTCTGTGCAATTGGGGTTCGTTGCGCTTGTCTTGGGCATGATGAATGCCCTGGCGAACCCTTCGGTGTTAACTTAATCTGGATCGCTCCAGTATTAATTGATTCTGACGGTTTTACCGCCTTAATACTATCAGTATCACTATCGTCCCCTGCATCTATATCGGACATCACAGGGGCCGTCGGTGATACTAAAAGTGATACATCCTCTGGCTCTCTTATTGAATTTTGTATTGCCAAACAAGTCATACACTTCTTATTACCTACACATCCTCCACATTTTGTTTTATCTTTTTTTCGGGATGTACCAACAACATTCCACATTCTCTCTGCATATCTGGATGATTACGTATATCATAAAATAGATCAACATATGGTACTTCATCCCATTTTTCAAGTTCTTAACAATATCTCATTAATGGACCTATAACACCCGGATCTAAACTTCCGTGTTCAGGCCACCGGGGTCCATCATACTCATATTGTGGCCACCAATTCGTACAATAATCTATAAATCGACTTTTACTCATACTCTGAAAATATCCCGCACTTTTCCAATGCTTTAATAAACATCCTAACGGAGAATTATCCGGTATTACCATGGTCTTACACACTCACTCCACACACACACACACTAAATCTACGGGGTAGAAAACGGAAAGATAGCCTCTGATGGGAAACAAAAGACCAAACCAAACTCACGAGACAGCCACGTATGTCCGTGAGTGCTGGACCTGCGGGGCTTTCGCTCCGTCTGACGGCCAGCGCCTAGGCTTCCACAGACCAGACCTCGAGCTCGTTAGCCCAACCTTGCGTGAATCGCCGTCACGTCTTATTAGGCAGGCACCCGACCAAATATTACAATAAAGCACCTTCGGGCTTACCACTTTGGGACGTCAGGAGCAGCGCAGAGCGGGCGCAGCCGATGGCTCCCCGAGAATTCCTCGGTGCCGGCACGGAGCAAAATCGGAAAGCGAACCGTCAACACTACTCCCGAAGTCCCATCTGGGTCGCCAGAAAACTGTTGCCCGTAAAGAAACACATAACTACGAAAGCAGTTATATGCGGTGCTTTATTCGGGGCCCGGGGTCTCAGGGACTCATGTCCAAAGCTGAGAATCCCAAATCCCCGTTTAACTTGGTTAATATTTATAGTGTTCGGTTACGTAACATAATCAACAGAATTGCTAAGCTACATGATTGTTTCCCATTTATAGTTTCTTCAGTTACTGTTGCCAAGATTTGCTTATCATTTACCTAGTTCATCAGATTGTGCTGTACCCAGTTCATCAGATTGTACTGTACCCACTTCATCAGATTGTACTGCACCCACTTCATCAGATTGTACTGCACCCACTTCATCAGATTGTACTGTACCCAACACCTACAATTATACCTTCATCTTGTCTACCAAGTATAACCTATTCTAATCAATATAATGTAACACGTGTTTTTTTTTTTTTTCTTTCCCCCCTTTCTTTCTTTTTCCTTCTTTCCCTCAAAGGAAAGGTCTTAATACACCGCTTTGCATCGTACGTTACGGGGTAAGCCGTTTGGAAACACTACAGGGCCGACGCCGCGCCGCAACCCTGCTCCGGGGCCCGCCTGCCCCCCCGCTCCGCTCCGCCGCGCCGCCTCCGCAGGGGCGAGCGCGTGCCCCGGCCCGCGCTGCCAACGAACTGGCGCCCTAAACGCCGCGCACGCAAAACGCAAAGTCACACCCGCGCTCCCGGCGCGGCGCCGGGTCCCAGCCCGCCCCCCCACTCGCCCCGCACCGCCGCCTCCACGCAGCGACGGCCGCAGCGGGCAGGATGCAGCCCGACGCCCCCCGAACCTATGCGTTCGCCTCACCCGGGGGCCCCACATCCTTCACTCCACGCCACCTCCGCACTCACCCGCCGCCGCCGCCGCCGAGCGAAAACGCCCTCCCTGCTCGCCGCCATCTTGCTTCCCCGCCGCCGCGCATGCGCCGCTCGCCAACGGACTGCGGCGGCAGTGACGCTTGAGCACCGCGCACGTGCCGGCTCGGACAGCGCGGGGGGGGGGAGCGAGGGGAGCGGGAGGGGAGCAGAGGGAGCCCGAGGGGCGGGGCGGAGTGCGAGGGGAGCGCGAGAGGCGGGGGGGAGCGTGAGGGGAGCAGGGGGGCCCGAGGAGCGGGGGGAGCACGAGGGGAGCCCGAGAAGCGGGGGGGAGCGCGGGGGCGGGGGGGAGCGCGAGGGGACCAGGGGGAGCGCGAGGGGCGGGGCGGAGCGCGAGGGGAGCAAGGGGAGCCCGAGAGGAGCCTGAGAAGCAGGGGGGAGCGCGAGGGGAGCAGGGGGAGTGCGAGGGGCGGGGCAGAGCGCGAGGGGAGCTGGGGGGGCCCGAGGAGCGGGGGGGAGCGTGAGAGGAGCCTGAGAAGCAGGGGGGAGCGCGAGGGGAGCAGGGGGAGCCCGAGGGGCGGGGCGGAGCGCGAGGGGAGCGCGAGGGGCGGGGCGGAGCGCGAGGGGAGCAGGGGGAGCGCGAGGGGAGCAGGGGGAGCCCGAGGGGAGCCCGAGAAGCGGGGGGGAGCGCGGGGGTGGGGGGGAGCGCGAGGGGAGCAGGGGGAGCCCGAGGAGCGGGGGGGGGAGCGCGAGGGGAGCCCGAGAAGCAGGGGGGAGCGCGGGGGTGGGGGGGAGCGCGAGGGGAGCCCGAGAAGCGGGGGGGAGCGCGAGGGGCGGGTGGAGCGGGGAATCCCGAGGGGCGGGGGGGAGCCGGGGGAGCCCGAGGGGCGGGGGGGAGCACGAAGGGAGGCGAGACCCGCAATGGCATGCTCGCGCCGCGGCGCTGCAGCCGGGCGGCTCACGCGTGCGAACCGCAGCCCGCCGCGGCAGCCCGGGACTCCCAGCGAGCGCCCCGAGGCTGCCCGAGCCCGTGGCCGCTCCAAGAGCACCGGGAAGGGGCGACGAGCACGCTCCATTCGCTTACCCGTTACCGAAACGGCGGAGAGCAGCAGCAAACATGGCGACCGGCACTGAGCATGTGCGCGCCGGCTGTCTGCGCATGCGCGCCCCCCCCCACCGGGTGCAGTACCGCTTTTTGGACACAGGGTGGCAGCAGTGAGCGCGGCGGAACGCTGTGCGCGTGCGCGCCCCCCCCACAGGGTGCAGTACCGATTTTTGGACACAGGGTGGCAGCAGTGAGCACGGCGGAACCCAGTGCGCATGCGCGCCCCCCTTTATCGTGCCGTACCGCTTTCTTGACGCCCCGAGGGCAGCAGGGCGCGCGGCCGCCCCCGGCACGCACACACCGCTGCAGAGCCCCCCCGCCCGCCCTTTGCAGACATTTCACCACCCTCGCCTCGGCTCATCTGCCCTTACTTACAGCGCCTGCTGCGAGGCGCAGCGTCGCCGCGTGTCGTGCTCGAGCCGCTGCTCCTAGAGGCTTCCGTAACAGCGCTTTCCTTTGAACATCGTTGCAAAATACTCCACAGACAAAAAAGAGTCAGAGGCTGCACTTAAAAAAACAAAACGAAAACAAAAAAACCACCCACCTACTTAACGGGACAATTTGCAAGCGTTCCAAGAAGCAGCCGTTCTTCTTTAGAACTTTCGACCTCTCGCCTTTACTGATCGTTAAACAAAATAAACAGCCCAAAGCAAGCCGCGCTATTTGCTTGACAGACTGCTCGGTTTTTATTATTAAACGGTACGAGATGCTGGCACGCGGCATGTCTTCTTCGGATTCTTGGGCTGACGTTCCTTCGGCCGCACGCACGCGGTCAAAGGCGTCTTTTTCACGTCCCGCCGTCAGGGCCTCCCCAGCAATTCCCGCAGCGACTCCCCCCTCGGGACAAACAGCTCGAGGACACGCACGGTCTTGCTAAAAGAACGGGGGGGGGGGGGGGGGGGAAACAAACGCGTGCGCTGAGCGCGGCACTCGCAGACCCGATCTTCGGGTCCAAAAGAAAACTCTCTAAAGCGGACCAGGCGGGCCAAAGAGGTCCCTTCTTTGCGCCACGCTTCTTTCCTCGCACAGACGTCGGCCGCCTCTGCCCGCTCTCACGGTATCCCCTACCGGCAAGGACACGGCGAAACGTTTCGGAAACGACGGCGTTTCCCAGAAGCGTTTCCGCCGCCTTGGGAAAACGGCCGAAGGAGAGGCTCACGCGGGGCGCGTAGCTAGAAAGAACGCTCCGCACAAAGGCCTAAAATGACCAGCCCGGAGCAGGGATCCCGGGCTCTCCGGGAGCGCAGGAGTTCTCACGTCCTTACTGAGCAGAGACCGCTGCCCGTGAAACACGAGACGCCGCAGCGACGCCGATCGTTGGAGGGAAGCCTGCAATAAGAGCGAAAGAAAAGCAGACGTTGAGGACAAAGACCAAGTTACGAGCCCCTCGCGATTCAGACACGCTTCTAGATTTACCGCCTATTTCAAGGCGCGCCTTCGGCAATTCCGTCCAATTGATTTTCCCCGAAGCCCGAGACGCGGACGAAACGCCTCTCAAAGGAAGGTACGGCATAACCGCTCTGGCCTATAAACTACCGCTTTCGACGCAGGAAAAGCACAGGGAAAGCACTAGCGTTCCCCCCAAGAAACCACGTCCAAGCGGACCGATGAAGTAGGCCCCAAGTCTGAAAGCGGACCTAAAGGAGCCCGTTTGGCGGTCGCGAGCTGGAATACACCGTTCTCCTTCTCACTAACAACCTCCCGGAGAGACCGGCAGCTGTACAGCGCCTTCTACGCTACACGGAGGAGTCGGATAGCGGGCAGATGCCGCGTCCCGAATGCGCAACTAGAGATTGGAACGCACGGACGTAAACAAACGCCCGTGACGTAGCGGAGGTCTAGCGTATTCACGTTTACCGTGCGTCAGTTCTCCTCTGCGGACAGGCCGTTCCATCTTCTTTACTCGTTAGCTGACAGACGCCCTAGGAGAAAGCAAAGAAAGGAAGAAATTCAAAAGGAAATGAAACAGATCGGAGGGAGCCTCAAAGGCTTTGATCCATCCCCCCAGGCAGCCGAACCACCTTCGCAAAGGCACACCTCAAAAGACACGTCCTTCCGGGATCGCTGCACAGCCCAGCCAGAAAAGAGGAACAGAAACAAACAGAACGAGAAGGCTGCAGAGGGGGACGGAGGGCCGGAAAGGAGCCTGCTGTCCAGCGATGGTATCTTACCGCTCCTTGCGCGTTAGCAGCCCCTTTCAGATGCTTAAGCCCAAATTCTCTCAGCCCTTAACAGCTTCAGTACCCGCGGCACCTAGTTTTTCCACGCTCTCCAGTCTTCCTCGCTCTTTCCCGTCTCGGGCGAAAAGCCTCCCAGACCCCGTCTGCACTTACGCGCTTCCTTAAAACAGGATCGCCGAAATCAACCGAACGGGCTGAGCTGCTCCTCTTCCGCTCGCCGGCCCTCGGAACGTCAGCCTGCAAACGAATCGGACCACCGAGGTCACCGGCAGAGTCTCCTTTCGGAGCTCGGCCCCCCCCCCCAAGCTTTAACGACGGTTTCCCAAGCGGGGCAAACGCAGGGCCTCCCTTCGGCCCCGGAACGGTTTTTATCGCGGGCTCCCAAGTCGCCGTTACGACACTAAGCGGCAAAGCAAGGCAAAGACAGCTGGGGTCGCAGCTTACCCACCTAGGCACGAAAATTCTTCTTTGAGGCCTCCCTCGCTGCTTTTGCCAGGTAAACACACCAAAACAAAGCTCCCGACAGGCAGCTGAGGCTTCACATGGACCTCGGGGCCCCGCTAGCAACGGCGACGCCGGAGCCGCCGGGCTACCAGGCGCTATTCCCCCCCCCTCCCCTCCCCTCCCCTCCCCTCCCCTGCCCTGCCGGCCCGCGAACCGCGGCTTATTACTCACGAGTCCGGGAAGGACGCCGCCGACCTTCCCGCGGCCGAAGGCTCCTCGTCAGGAGCGGGCAGAGAACCTTTCCGCCGGCATTCGGAGTCTCCCGGCCGCTCTCGACACCCGATAACTTGCCGAGAAAGGGCTGAGGGCGGGAGCCTGCAGTTCTTCACGGCAGCACACAGTCGTTCCCCGATGTGCCGAACGCCTAGCATTAACACAATTTAGAAATACAAAAATACCACCGCTACAGGGCGCAAAGCCAAGCTGAAATTTCGGCAGCCAAAGCAAACCTCTGCGCGCCCGACAGAACGAGCCACGTGCATCGGCGCCTACAGCTCCTCAAGGCTAGCGAGGCCTCGTGGGCGACGTTCCTCTGGCAGGCTGCGCAGCTGAACTCCCCCGTGTCGCCTAAGAGTCCGTGACGTGACGTATTCAAAGCTCAGCAGAAATTAACAATCCAAAGTTGTTTCTAAGCACAAAAGCGGATCTACTACACGAGAAGGAAGGAGTCCTAATTCCGCAAGGCTTTACCTTTTCTTCGAGCTGCCGTCTTCCTGCTGCCCCAAAGACCATTGCCAGGCAATTAACCTGGGGTCGCGCTAAATGAGCCTTCCTCTTCGTTTTACAATTCGCACGCTTGCCTCTCCCTCTCTCTCTGGCCACCTGACCGCCGTTCCCCGAAGACGGGAATTTGCCGTCTTGGAGCTCTTAAAGCACGACGCTTCACAGATGCAGAGAGTCACGCGCACGGAAACGGATGGACGCAGCGTCCTTTCCGTAACGCGTACGCACCTTCCGTTAGATGTCGCTCATCTGTTATTCCGATCGCTATTACCGGCGAACCTTCCTCACCGGGAGGAACGGGCTTTCCCTTTCGGGGCGACGGAGACGGCTCTCGCTCGGTTCCCTTTAATTTTATTACTTCGGCTCGCTTACGTTTTTCTGTCTCTTCAGCTTCAGCCGTGGCAACGAACCTAAAAATTAAATATCCTATCTTTCCTTTTCTACGTACGCGTGTACGATAACAAAACAAAATACAAACGACCGAAGCAAAACTAAGGCAGCTACGGTTAACAAGAGGCGCAGGGCAGCAACGGGTCGCTTAGTCCTCAGCGCTGCCTCCGGGAGGGAGGCCGAAAGAACGAACGTTCCGCATCAAGAGTTACCTTGGTTACCCGGGCCAGAACGCCTCCTACTGTCGCAGCTTCTGGGGAGATCGAGGGTCCGCTGCTGCATTTTTGCTTCCTCCTTTCAGCCCGCCCCTTCGGGAGTAAGCGCAAAAAACCGCTCGCTCGTCCGGCTTTGCTCTTTGTCAGCATTTGCTATTGTCGGTTCCGCCTCTGTAACAAAGACAGAAAATTGCATTTCGCTTCCAACAAAACACTTCGATTTACACGCGTTTTCTCTTTCCCGTGGTTTTTTTTTTTTTTTTCTTTCCCCCCTTTCTTTCTTTTTCCTTCTTTCCCTCAAAGGAAAGGTCTTAATACACCGCTTTGCATCGTACGTTACGGGGTAAGCCGTTTGGAAACACTACAGGGCCGACGCCGCGCCGCAACCCTGCTCCGGGGCCCGCCTGCCCCCCCGCTCCGCTCCGCCGCGCCGCCTCCGCAGGGGCGAGCGCGTGCCCCGGCCCGCGCTGCCAACGAACTGGCGCCCTAAACGCCGCGCACGCAAAACGCAAAGTCACACCCGCGCTCCCGGCGCGGCGCCGGGTCCCAGCCCGCCCCCCCACTCGCCCCGCACCGCCGCCTCCACGCAGCGACGGCCGCAGCGGGCAGGATGCAGCCCGACGCCCCCCGAACCTATGCGTTCGCCTCACCCGGGGGCCCCACATCCTTCACTCCACGCCACCTCCGCACTCACCCGCCGCCGCCGCCGCCAAGCGAAAACGCCCTCCCTGCTCGCCGCCATCTTGCTTCCCCGCCGCCGCGCATGCGCCGCTCGCCAACGGACTGCGGCGGCAGTGACGCTTGAGCACCGCGCACGTGCCGGCTCGGACAGCGCGGGGGGGGGGAGCGAGGGGAGCGGGAGGGGAGCAGAGGGAGCCCGAGGGGCGGGGGGGAGCGAGGGGAGCCCGAGGGGCGGGGCGGAGTGCGAGGGGAGCGCGAGAGGCGGGGGGGAGCGTGAGGGGAGCAGGGGGGCCCGAGGAGCGGGGGGGAGCACGAGGGGAGCCCGAGAAGCGGGGGGGAGCGCGGGGGTGGGGGGGAGCGCGAGGGGAGCCCGAGAAGCGGGGGGGAGCGCGAGGGGCGGGTGGAGCGGGGAATCCCGAGGGGCGGGGGGGAGCCGGGGGAGCCCGAGGGGTGGGGGGGAGCACGAAGGGAGGCGAGACCCGCAATGGCATGCTCGCGCCGCGGCGCTGCAGCCGGGCGGCTCACGCGTGCGAACCGCAGCCCGCCGCGGCAGCCCGGGACTCCCAGCGAGCGCCCCGAGGCTGCCCGAGCCCGTGGCCGCTCCAAGAGCACCGGGAAGGGGCGACGAGCACGCTCCATTCGCTTACCCGTTACCGAAACGGCGGAGAGCAGCAGCAAACATGGCGACCGGCACTGAGCATGTGCGCGCCGGCTGTCTGCGCATGCGCGCCCCCCCACCGGGTGCAGTACCGCTTTTTGGACACAGGGTGGCAGCAGTGAGCGCGGCGGAACGCTGTGCGCGTGCGCGCCCCCCCCACAGGGTGCAGTACCGATTTTTGGACACAGGGTGGCAGCAGTGAGCACGGCGGAACCCAGTGCGCATGCGCGCCCCCCTTTCCGTGCCGTACTGCTTTTTTGACGCCCCGAGGGCAGCAGGGCGCGCGGCCGCCCCCGGCACGCGCACACCGCTGCAGAGCCCCCCCGCCCGCCCTTTGCAGACATTTCACCACCCTCGCCTCGGCTCATCTGCCCTTATTTACAGCGCCTGCTGCGAGGCGCAGCGTCGCCGCGTGTCGTGCTCGAGCCGCTGCTCCTAGAGGCTCCAGTAACAGCGCTTTCCTTTGAACATCGTTGCAAAATACTCCACAGACAAAAAAAGAGTCAGAGGCTGCACTTAAAAAATCAAAACGAAAACAAAAAAACCACCCACCTACTTAACGGGACAATTTGCAAGCGTTCCAAGAAGCAGCCGTTCTTCTTTAGAACTTTCGACCTCTCGCCTTTACTGATCGTTAAACAAAATAAACAGCCCAAAGCAAGCCGCGCTATTTGCTTGACAGACTGCTCGGGTTTTATTATTAAACGGTACGAGATGCTGGCACGCGGCATGTCTTCTTCGGATTCTTGGGCCGACGTTCCTTCGGCCGCACGCACGCGGTCAAAGGCGTCTTTTTCACGTCCCGCCGTCAGGGCCTCCCCAGCAATTCCCGCAGCGACTCCCCCCTCGGGACAAACAGCTCGAGGACACGCACGGTCTTGCTAAAAGAACGGGGGGGGGGGGGGGGGGGGGAAACAAACGCGTGCGCTGAGCGCGGCACTCGCAGACCCGATCTTCGGGTCCAAAAGAAAACTCTCTAAAGCGGACCAGGCGGGCCAAAGAGGTCCCTTCTTTGCGCCACGCTTCTTTCCTCGCACAGACGTCGGCCGCCTCTGCCCGCTCTCACGGTATCCCCTACCGGCAAGGACACGGCTGTTACAGGTAAACGCGACAAATTGACAACCACTCGGGCCGGGTTGCATAAATTCCAATTTAATAAAATAATTGAGCAAGTCACAAGTAAGCAAAACAGCGCTGGGCGGCCGGGGGAATCTCCTGCTCCACCAACGGCGCGCGCAATCCCCCCCTCACAGTCTCCTTATATGCAATTCCAGCTCCAGGTATATGTGGCACTTCCTGTAACTTCTGCGGTTGCGCCGGCTGTTGCTAGGGGGTCTTCTTCAGCCCTCTGCATTGTGAGTGGTGACCCTCAGGTCACGCATATATTTTACAACTTTCGAAGTCGTGCTATATTTCACAGTTGTGTGACATCGCCATCACCATATTAGGCTATCTAAACTAACATTGCCGCTTTGCTATCTCAACTCCCTTATCTCAGGCAGGGTACATGCCCCCACCACAGGATGTAGGATGTTCCCACAGATGTTTCCAAGGCTGTTTCTTACTTTGATGTAACCAATTAGCACACATCACAGTCCAGGATGTTTCAAGGCTGTTTCTCAATTTGATGTAACAAATTAGCACATATCACAATCCCCCCTTTTTGTTTTGGTCCCTTCTAATTTGTTCATCAAATCGAGCAACAACCTCCTGTGCCAGGGAGAGCATAGGGTTATGCTTACTCTCATCTTCATTTAGTTGTTCATATTGACTTCTTATCAACAGTAGGTGGGCAGCTTCGAGTCTGCTTTTTGCTAAGTTAATTATTTTATTTACTATACACGGTCCAAAGGTCAACACTAGTACTAGTAAAGTCAATGGGCCCGCGATGGTAGACAATAAGGTTGTTAGCCAGGGAGAATGACTGAACCATGATTCATACCACCCTTGCTGGGCTTCTCTTTCCTTTTTACGTTTTTCAAGGCCTTCTCTCAATTTCGCCATAGTATCCCTGACAACTCCTGTATGATCCGTGTAAAAACAACATTCTTCTCCTAGGGCTGCACACAATCCTCCCTGTTGCAAAAATAAGAGGTCCATCCCTCTTCTGTTCTGTAAAACTACTTCTGATAGCGATGTCAACGATTTTTCTAAGGCTGTAATGGATTTTTCTATTCGTTCTAAGTCCTCATCCACTGCTGCTCGTAGGGTGCTAAGGCTCTGCTGCTGCACCACTAAGGAGGAGATTCCAGTTCCCGCTCCTACTGCCCCTAGGCCCAGTAAGGTGGCTATAGTAATTGCGGTGATTGGTTCTCTCTTTACTCGGACCGGATGAGGGGTGTCCCAATGGTCGTACATCACATTTTCTGGGTGGTACAAGATCCTGGGAACTACCTCTATTTGTATACAATATTCTTGGGACTCACCAAGTACCCTTAGGGAGACACAGGGAGTTAGGCCCGTTTTTGAACATATCCACCTAGCTCCTTGGGTGGGAATAATCCATCCAATTTCGGAGGTGTAGGTTTGCAGTGTCACAGACCCACACAGCTTTTTCTTTGATTTTGGTATTTTACCAATACACATTCCCATTCCCGTAACTTGCTCCATGGTCAACCCCTTCTTCTTATCTTCCCATTGACACTGTGAGCCGGGATCATTGCTCACAGTATATGTCATATTTACTCCTATTGCTTCATAAAAAGGGGTCTTATGTCGTAGCATAACCAGCAATGGGTGGTTATACTAGGGGTTGTAGCATTTAATACTTTGTAGGTTGCCTGTACAATCTTCCACAGAGGATTGTCTACCCCCTCTGTGGCTTTACTTTCTGAGATTACAACAGTATCTTTCGGGGTGGGGTGGCTCATAGGAATACTTGTCAAATTCATTATCGCAGCCGTTGGTTTGATTCTTAATTTTGCTCCTTTAACGGCTAGATTCGGCCCTATTGCTTGAGGAGCAGGTTGCACACTTTCTTTCTTTATGAAAATCAATCCACCCCTATCGGTCCCGGGCTCCCAGTACCGGACTCCCCAGGTCTTTCCCAAAAACCACCCTGGATCTTCAGGACGGGTGATATTTATCATTAAATGTTTACAGTCCGAATGGGAGGACGGACGCGTACCTCCAGAAGAGTCTCGTTTGGGGGGTGTACAACCATAGGGTCCCCACTGGGTCTGAATAAACTTATCTGATCCTGCGCCGGGTGTCCAATCAGAGGCTATAGTTTCACATCCCCAATAAGCACAATAATAAGAGTTTGGGTAGTTACAGTATCCTCGCCCAGGATTAGAACTAGGGCAAAAGTAAAACCCCTTTAGATTTAAACATGGCTCAATGGGTACCAATTCACACAAGGTAGGTGTGAATGTAGGTTTCCCGGGTACGCTTCGTACTTGGATCACTGTTTGATCTTCCCATCTCATTAATGACCATTTAAAGGGTTGGTGTACATTATGTTCCCCTTGGATTCGTCTTCCTAATAAGCCCAGCACAATCATCTTCCAGAGGAGTAGTGGACCCATGGCTTGGTCAACGGATATTTTACGAACCCTTAATGCCTTGGAGGGGCGGTCCGTGATGCCAAGTGTCTCTGGGACTTTAAAGAGTCTGGGTCTTACAATTTTGGGTATTCCTGCTTAGGAGGTGGCTTATCGGCCTCGATCCCCACAAGTTCTATACGTCTCTGCCTCCCCTGCCTACTCTTTTGCTTCAGAGCAGCAGGGTGTACCGTCTTCTCGGCAGCAGCCGTATTCTTCAGGGGAACCTCCTGTATGAGCCTTTTAGATTTTTTTAAAGGCTTCCCAGTTCCCAAGAGTGACACTCAACATACGGCGCGGTCCGCCTATAATTGGTGTTTTCAATTTTGGCCTTATGTGATTTGGGGTGGTTGGCGTGGGTACAACCTTTCTCTGGTTGTACTCCTTTTAACAAAGGCTTCCCACCGTTCTACCGATCTTTTCTTAAGATCTTTTAATGTCCAATAAGTCAATTTTGTCGTAACAAGGGCGGCAAATGCTGTTAGGGAGATACCCGTACTAACAATGAGTCCACTACTTCCCTTTACAAACCCTACATGCATAACACACAAAGGGATAACAAATACAATGTGGGGTTATAACAAATACTATGTTAGGTTTTACAAAAGGTGGTCTCACTTATCGAGGTTTCCAGGTTTCTTCTTAAAGGTTACTTTTAAATTGTCCAGGTTTCCAAAGGCTTCCCACGATGATTCTGAAATCGGTCCTTTAATTCTGCTAGCATGTGTCCATCCTCGCTCTGCGGTACGAATAGCAGTGTCTGTGGTAAGCAAAACAAGGAAAGGTCCCTCCCAGCGGGGAGTCAAGGATGAGTCTTTCCAGGTTTTAATTAAAACCTTGTCTCCAGGGTTAACTCGGTGAATGGCTACATCTAGTGGAGGTCTCTGTGCTATTAGTCCTTTCTTTATCAATTCTTGTCTTCTCTTCATAAGCTCTGTAATATATTTCTGTAATAATCTCTCTTCTACTTTAGGATGTTCTTTTGGTATTTCTAAATCATATGGCATCCCATATAACATTTCAAAAGGGGAGACTCCTGTGTCAGTTCTGGGCTGAGTTCGTATATTCAACAAAGCTAAGGGTAAACACTTGATCCAATTCATCTGGGTTTCCATCATTAGCTTTGTTAACTGTTTTTTTATTTCCCCATTCATCCTTTCTACCTTTCCTGAACTTTGAGGATGCCAGGGAGTGTGATACTCCCACTTGATTCCTAAAGGATCTAATGTTTCTTTAATGACCTTGGATGTAAAATGTGGCCCCCTGTCTGAGTCTATGACCAATACATTCCCATACCGGGGTATGATATTTTCTAACAATATCTTGGTTACCGATTTCGCAGTTGCTCGGGCTACGGGAAAAGCTTCTACAAAGTAAGTTAAATGATCTACTATAACTAATAGGTATTTATACCTGCCCACTTCTGGGAGTTCTGTAAAGTCAACCTGTATTTTCTCAAATGGTCTCCTGGCTATGGATCGTCCCCCTGGGACCTTTTTTCTGAGGTGCTGCTTGTTAACCTTCTGACAGGTCAAACATTCTCCCACTAGTCTTTTTGCTATGTCATATATTCCAATGCACATATATTTAGTTCCAAACTGGTCTACTAATGCTTGCACTCCCCAGTGAGTCTGTCGGTGGAATTCTTTCATGATTCTCCAAGCTACGCCTTTGGATACAATTTCTCTATCATCGGGCAGCACCCATTTACCTTCTTTTTCTAGGGCTCCTATCTGTCGTAATGTATCTATTTCCTGTTTAGTAAAACTCATCCTGGTATCTAGTTTATCTTGGCCCTCTTTTCCTTCAGACAATAGGTGTAAAGCTGCTTTTTTTGCTTCTTCATCTGCTAGATTATTTCCCCTTATGTGGTAAAATGTGCCTTTTTGATGGTCCCTAACATGTACTACTGCGATTCTCCGAGGTCCCCTCAGAGCTTCTAAAGTTTTTCTGATTAATTTTTCGTGCACTAAATTCTTCCCTTGTGAATTAATCAGTCCCCGTTCTTCCCACATTTTCCCAAATGTGTGTACTACTCCATAAGCATATTTAGAGTCGGTGTATATAGTCCCTATTTTGCCCTTTAAAATTTCTAAGGCTCTAAAAACTGCATACAATTCACAAGCCTGGGCCGACCAAGTTTTGTGTAGGGGCCCTGATTCTATTAACTCTAGAGACTTTCCATCTACAATAGCATACCCTGATCTGCATTTCCCTTCAACTACGCGAGAGGATCCGTCCACAAAGAATTTAGTCCCCTCTGGTAACTCTTCTTCTTCTAAATCTTCTCTTATTTTTGTTTGGTATTCTATTAGACGCATGCAATCATGTCTTAATTGACCACTGGGTTCCCCATACAGGAACTGGGCTGGATTCTGCAAGCTTGTAGTCTCAATTTCCAACTTTGGAGAATGGATTAAAATGCCCTCGTATTTTAATAGTCTGGCATCGGTTATCCATTTTTCGGCTTTTTGTTGTAATACTCCTCGTATATTATGAGGGGTATATATTTTTAATTCTCCTCCAAAGGTTATCTTTTTAGCCTCTTCTACTAATAAGGCTGTAGCTACAATGGCTTGTAGGCAAGTGGGCCATCCCCGACTGACGGGGTCTAGCAATTTTGAAAAATACCCTATAGGTTTCTTTTTCCCTGCCCATTCCTGTGTTAGGACTCCAAAGGCTGTTCCTTCCTGTGTATTAATAAACATGTAGAATGGTCTCTTAATATCTGGTAAACTCAAAACAGGTGCATTCACCAAGTCAGCCTTCAATTCTTCGAGGCTTTGATTATCGGTTTGAGTCCATTTTATTAGCCCATCTACTATTAGTTTTTTTATATAAAAATTTTACTTTATTGCTATAATTTTCAATCCATTGTCTGCAATACCCTAATAACCCCAGCAATTGTCGGACCTGTCTTTTGCTCTTCGGGGGTCTTATTGACAGTATACCATTTACCCTTTCAGGGTCCAATTTTTTTGTGCCCTTGCTAAGCCAATGTCCCAAATACTTCACCTCTTCTTCCGTAAATTGCAACTTTGATTTCGATACTTTCAATCCCTTTAAACTTAGGAAATTTAACAACTTAATACTCTCACATCTAACTTCCTCCTGGGTTTTTCCTGCTAAAAGCAAATCATCCACATATTGTGTTAAAGTAATTTGAGGATTAGTTTCGTAAGTACTTAGAACCTGCTCCAGGGCTTGCCCAAACAAATTAGGGGATTCTGTAAACCCTTGTGGTAAAACAGTCCATCGGAGTTGTTGTTTCCTATGGGTATCTGGGTCTTCCCACTCGAAGGCAAAAAAGTCTCTACATTCTTCCTTAAGGGGGCATGCCCAAAATGCATCTTTCAGGTCTATAACCGTCTACCATTTAGCCTCAGGTGACAGCTGACTAAGTATGATATCGGGGTTAGCTACAATTGGGAACCTGGTAATTGTTCTTTTGTTTATTTCTCTTAAATCTTGTACCAATCTATAAGTACCGTCTGGTTTCTTTACGGGCAGTATGGGGGTATTATAGGGAGACATACAAGGCTCCAGTAACCTTTGATTTATTAGCCTCTGGATTACTGGTCGGAGTCCTTGCCTCCCTTCCTGTGACATTGGATATTGCTTGACTCTAACAGGGATTTCTGGATTCCGTATGCTCACTTCAAAAGGAGCAATATCTAGTTTCCTACTGATTCTGGGGTATACCAAACTTCAGGGTTGATTTTGGCCTCATCTTCAATAGTAAGGGTGCATAATTTTATAACTAATTCTTGATTCTCTACTTCTAAATTGACTCCTAATTCAACCATCATATCTCGGCCCAGTAAATTATATTCAGCTTCGGGAACTAATAAAAAGGATCCAACACTTAATCGAGAGTCTGATTCTATTTCCACATTTTTAATTACTGGGACCTTAAAGGGCTCTCCCTTAGCTCCTATCACTTATAAGTTCTCTGGGGATAGCTTACACCCCCAGGGTACCGTTTGGACAGTAGATCTTTCTGCCCCAGAATCCACAAGGAATTCTACTTCTTGTCGCTGGGGACCTAATTTCAATTTTATCAAGGGCTCGGTTCCTTTATGAGTCCCCAGCAAATAGAGCCCCTGACCCCCCTAATCTTCTTGGAACATTTGCTCATCCTGCATTCGCTTCCTACAATTCCTCTTCAGATGCCCTTTTTTCTGGCAATAAAAACACTCCACCTGCCTCAAGTCCCTCGTCACAACTTCTCTGGGTTGTCCTTCTTGGTGAAGTGGCTTTCTTTTAGGTCTGTTATACGACCTAGGGGGTTGTGCCTGGATTCCTCTCTGCCCTTCTCGGACTGCTGCCATCAGAATCTTTGCCTGCCGCCGATGGGTTTCCTCTTCCCTCCGCACATGCACTTTCTGAGCTTCCCTCAGCAATTCGTCCAGCCCCCTATCTTGCCAATCATCTAACTTCTCTAGCTTTCTTCTAATATCTGGAAAGGCCTTTGCTACAAACTGTGTTTTCAATAGAGCCTGTCCCACAGGGGTACTGGGGTCTACCCCGGAATAAAGTTGCAGATTTTTTCTAAGTCTCTCGAGCCACTCTGTTGGTGTCTCATCCTTCTTTTGTTGTTCCATGAAGGCCTTATTAATATTTTGCCCCCTGGGAACAGATTCCCTGATTCCCTGAACTATTATGGCTCTCAGATCGGACATATGTGTCCGATGCTCAGCATTCTGATTGTCCCAGTCCGGCCGTTGAGTGGGCCATTTAATATCTGCAGCGGGACCTTGTTGGTGTTGTTGATCCCAAATCCGCATCCCAGCCCTACGGGTCATTTCCCTTTCTTCCGCTGTAAATAATATGCTTAAGATGGATTGTAATTCCTCCCATGTATAAAGGCTTGGACCTAAAAACTGATCTAATTTCTCAGCCACCCCTAAAGGGTCTTCTAATAAATTCCACATTTCTTTCTTAAAATCCCGTACGTCCCCTGAACTCAGGGGCATAGACACAAATCCCATCCCCGGCTGCAGTCCTCCCATGGGGAGTTCTCGCAAGGGGTACAGCTGATCAGGTCGCCCACCTCCCCTCGTTTGACTCCTCGTGACCCTTCGGGTTTCTTCTGGGGAACTAGGAGGGTTTAGATCCCAGTCTGGGGTCATCGGAGAGGGGCTATGAGGAGGGGCTGGTGTTGGGTTTTGAGCCGGAGCTGAGGGAATATAGGGGGGAGGAGAAACGGGAAGTTCCTCCAGTGTTTTGCTTTTCTTCCTCGAACCCTTCTCTTTCAAGGTAAATATCATGGTCCGAGTATCTGGTCTTATCCATAAACTAGCATACTCACTTTCTTCTAAACTAAAGGGCTCCTTTGAATTCACATATATAGTTAGAGCCTGACATATCCAATTTTCAAAAGACCCGTATACTGGCCAATAAAGGTGGTCTCCTCTAATCTGCTTCCCACCCCATACTTGCATACAGTAATGTACCATTTTTTTTTTCTCGACTTTTTGCCTTTTCTGGAGGGCCAATCGTTCCAATACTTAATCATTAATCCTAAAGGGCTATCGGGCGGTATATCTGGTAACTGTACCGTAAAGCCCTCTATGGGATCAGAAGACTTGCTCTTTTTCCGTCCCATCTTCCGGAGCACCCACCCCAGTCACTCTCTTTCTTTCCGCAGGGGACCGCACTCACACCACCCGAGTCTTTAACTGCTAGGACGGTTGTCCCTTCGCAGCGGGTGGCCCAGTCGGCCGATGGGTGCCCCATTTCGGTCCCCTATTACAACTCTCTCTCTCTGCAGGGGACCGCACTCACACCACCCGAGTCTTTAACTGCTAGGACGGTTGTCCCTTCGCAGCGGGCGGCCCAGTCGGCCGACGGGTGCCCCGTTTCGGTCCCCTGTTACACAATCACCCTCATGGAGGGTCCGCACTCACTCCGTCCCCTGTTACACAAGGACCCCCTCTCCTGGAGGGTCCGCACTCCCCTGGGGACTTCTCACGTGCTCCGGGTATCCCACCCCAACCGAACGGAACCGCATACATATACTCACTCAGTCCTGAGTCTTCGTTCGGATCTTCGTGCACAAAGTTTACGGGGTACTGCAGTTCTTTTGCTTACTTGTCCTGATTTAGGGTTCGGAAATACAGGTTCTGGTAGGGGAACTACCCACTCAGGGGCCATCCGAAGATGGGATGGGGCGCCTCCCCTGAGTCAGAGTCCTGAAACCAGGGAAGCCTGTATCCGAGTCACGGCACCAAATTGTTACAGGTAAACGCGACAAATTGACAACCACTCGGGCCGGGTTGCATAAATTCCAATTTAATAAAATAATTGAGCAAGTCACAAGTAAGCAAAACAGCGCTGGGCGGCCGGGGGAATCTCCTGCTCCACCAACGGCGCGCGCAATCCCCCCCTCACAGTCTCCTTATATGCAATTCCAGCTCCAGGTATATGTGGCACTTCCTGTAACTTCTGCGGTTGCGCCGGCTGTTGCTAGGGGGTCTTCTTCAGCCCTCTGCATTGTGAGTGGTGACCCTCAGGTCACGCATATATTTTACAACTTTCGAAGTCGTGCTATATTTCACAGTTGTGTGACATCGCCATCACCATATTAGGCTATCTAAACTAACATTGCCGCTTTGCTATCTCAACTCCCTTATCTCAGGCAGGGTACATGCCCCCACCACAGGATGTAGGATGTTCCCACAGATGTTTCCAAGGCTGTTTCTTACTTTGATGTAACCAATTAGCACACATCACAGTCCAGGATGTTTCAAGGCTGTTTCTCAATTTGATGTAACAAATTAGCACATATCACACGGCGAAACGTTTCGGAAACGACGGCGTTTCCCAGAAGCGTTTCCGCCGCCTTGGGAAAACGGCCGAAGGAGAGGCTCACGCGGGGCGCGTAGCTAGAAAGAACGCTCCGCACAAAGGCCTAAAATGACCAGCCCGGAGCAGGGATCCCGGGCTCTCCGGGAGCGCAGGAGTTCTCACGTCCTTACTGAGCAGAGACCGCTGCCCGTGAAACACGAGACGCCGCAGCGACGCCGATCGTTGGAGGGAAGCCTGCAATAAGAGCGAAAGAAAAGCAGACGTTGAGGACAAAGACCAAGTTACGAGCCCCTCGCGATTCAGACACGCTTCTAGATTTACCGCCTATTTCAAGGCGCGCCTTCGGCAATTCCGTCCAATTGATTTTCCCCGAAGCCCGAGACGCGGACGAAACGCCTCTCAAAGGAAGGTACGGCATAACCGCTCTGGCCTATAAACTACCGGTTTCGACGCAGGAAAAGCACAGGGAAAGCACTAGCGTTCCCCCCAAGAAACCACGTCCAAGCGGACCGATGAAGTAGGCCCCAAGTCTGAAAGCGGACCTAAAGGAGCCCGTTTGGCGGTCGCGAGCTGGAATACACCGTTCTCCTTCTCACTAACAACCTCCCGTAGAGACCGGCAGCTGTACAGCGCCTTCTACGCTACACGGAGGAGTCGGATAGCGGGCAGATGCCGCGTCCCGAATGCGCAACTAGAGATTTGAACGCACGGACGTAAACAAACGCCCGTGGCGTAGCGGAGGTCTAGCGTATTCACGTTTACCGTGCGTCAGTTCTCCTCTGCGGACAGGCCGTTCCATCTTCTTTACTCGTTAGCTGACAGACGCCCTAGGAGAAAGCAAAGAAAGGAAGAAATTCAAAAGGAAATGAAACAGATCGGAGGGAGCCTCAAAGGCTTTGATCCATCCCCCCAGGCAGCCGAACCACCTTCGCAAAGGCACACCTCAAAAGACACGTCCTTCCGGGATCGCTGCACAGCCCAGCCAGAAAAGAGGAACAGAAACAAACAGAACGAGAAGGCTGCAGAGGGGGACGGAGGGCCGGAAAGGAGCCTGCTGTCCAGCGATGGTATTTTACCGCTCCTTGCGCGTTAGCAGCCCCTTTCAGATGCTTAAGCCCAAATTCTCTCAGCCCTTAACAGCTTCAGTACCCGCGGCACCTAGTTTTTCCACGCTCTCCAGTCTTCCTCGCTCTTTCCCGTCTCGGGCGAAAAGCCTCCCAGACCCCGTCTGTACTTACGCGCTTCCTTAAAACAGGATCGCCGAAATCAACCGAACGGGCTGAGCTGCTCCTCTTCCGCTCGCCGGCCCTCGGAACGTCAGCCTGCAAACGAATCGGACCACCGAGGTCACCGGCAGAGTCTCCTTTCGGAGCTCGCCCCCCCCCCAAGCTTTAACGACGGTTTCCCAAGCGGGGCAAACGCAGGGCCTCCCTTCGGCCCCGGAACGGTTTTTATCGCGGGCTCCCAAGTCGCCGTTACGACACTAAGCGGCAAAGCAAGGCAAAGACAGCTGGGGTCGCAGCTTACCCACCTAGGCACGAAAATTCTTCTTTGAGGCCTCCCTCGCTGCTTTTGCCAGGTAAACACACCAAAACAAAGCTCCCGACAGGCAGCTGAGGCTTCGCATGGACCTCGGGGCCCCGCTAGCAACGGCGACGCCGGAGCCGCCGGGCTACCAGGCGCTATTCCCCCCCCCTCCCCTCCCCTCCCCTCCCCTCCCCTCCCCTCCCCTGCCGGCCCGCGAACCGCGGCTTATTACTCACGAGTCCGGGAAGGACGCCGCCGACCTTCCCGCGGCCGAAGGCTCCTCGTCAGGAGCGGGCAGAGAACCTTTCCGCCGGCATTCGGAGTCTCCCGGCCGCTCTCGACACCCGATAACTTGCCGAGAAAGGGCTGAGGGCGGGAGCCTGCAGTTCTTCACGGCAGCACACAGTCGTTCCCCGATGTGCCGAACGCCTAGCATTAACACAATTTAGAAATACAAAAATACCACCGCTACAGGGCGCAAAGCCAAGCTGAAATTTCGGCAGCCAAAGCAAACCTCTGCGCGCCCGACAGAACGAGCCACGTGCATCGGCGCCTACAGCTCCTCAAGGCTAGCGAGGCCTCGTGGGCGACGTTCCTCTGGCAGGCTGCGCAGCTGAACTCCCCCGTGTCGCCTAAGAGTCCGTGACGTGACGTATTCAAAGCTCAGCAGAAATTAACAATCCAAAGTTGTTTCTAAGCACAAAAGCGGATCTACTACACGAGAAGGAAGGAGTCCTAATTCCGCAAGGCTTTACCTTTTCTTCGAGCTGCCGTCTTCCTGCTGCCCCACATACCATTGCCAGGCAATTAACCTGGGGTCGCGCTAAATGAGCCTTCCTGAAAGCCACCTCTTCGTTTTACAATTCGCACGCTTGCCTCTCCCTCTCTCGCTGGCCACCTGACCGCCGTTCCCCGAAGACGGGAATTTGCCGTCTTGGAGCTCTTAAAGCACGACGCTTCACAGATGCAGAGAGTCACGCGCACGGAAACGGATGGACGCAGCGTCCTTTCCGTAACGCGTACGCACCTTCCGTTAGATGTCGCTCATCTGTTATTCCGATCGCTATTACCGGCGAACCTTCCTCACCGGGAGGAACGGGCTTTCCCTTTCGGGGCGACGGAGACGGCTCTCGCTCGGTTCCCTTTAATTTTATTACTTCGGCTCGCTTACGTTTCTCTGTCTCTTCAGCTTCAGCCGTGGCAACGAATCTAAAAATTAAATATCCTATCTTTCCTTTTCTACGTACGCGTGTACGATAACAAAACAAAATACAAACGACCGAAGCAAAACTAAGGCAGCTACGGTTAACAAGAGGCGCAGGGCAGCAACGGGTCGCTTAGTCCTCAGCGCTGCCTCCGGGAGGGAGGCCGAAAGAACGAACGTTCCGCATCAAGAGTTACCTTGGTTACCCGGGCCAGAACGCCTCCTACTGTCGCAGCTTCTGGGGAGATCGAGGGTCCGCTGCTGCATTTTTGCTGCCTCCTTTCAGCCCTCCCCTTCGGGTGTAAGCGCAAAAAACCGCTCGCTCGTCCGGCTTTGCTCTTTGTCAGCATTTGCTATTGTCGGTTCCGCCTCTGTAACAAAGACAGAAAATTGCATTTCGCTTCCAACAAAACACTTCGATTTACACGCGTTCTTTTTCTCTTTCCCGTGGTTTTTTTTTTTTTTTTTTCTTTCCCCCCTTTCTTTCTTTTTCCTTCTTTCCCTCAAAGGAAAGGTCTTAATACACCGCTTTGCATCGTACGTTACGGGGTAAGCCGTTTGGAAACGCTACAGGGCCGACGCCGCGCCGCAACCCTGCTCCGGGGCCCGCCTGCCCCCCCGCTCCGCTCCGCCGCGCCGCCTCCGCAGGGGCGAGCGCGTGCCCCGGCCCGCGCTGCCAACGAACTGGCGCCCTAAACGCCGCGCACGCAAAACGCAAAGTCACACCCGCGCTCCCGGCGCGGCGCCGGGTCCCAGCCCGCCCCCCCCCCCACTCGCCCCGCACCGCCGCCTCCACGCAGCGACGGCCGCAGCGGGCAGGATGCAGCCCGACGCCCCCCGAACCTATGCGTTCGCCTCACCCGGGGGCCCCACATCCTTCACTCCACGCCACCTCCGCACTCACCCGCCGCCGCCGCCGAGCGAAAACGCCCTCCCTGCTCGCCGCCATCTTGCTTCCCCGCCGCCGCGCATGCGCCGCTCGCCAACGGACTGCGGCGGCAGTGACGCTTGAGCACCGCGCACGTGCCGGCTCGGACAGCGCGGGGGGGGGGAGCGAGGGGAGCGGGAGGGGCGGGGGGGAGCGAGGGGAGCGGGAGGGGAGCAGAGGGAGCCCGAGGGGCGGGGGGGAGCGAGGGGAGCCCGAGGGGCGGGGCGGAGTGCGAGGGGAGCGCGAGAGGCGGGGGGGAGCGGGAGGGGAGCAGGGGGGCCCGAGGAGCGGGGGGAGCACGAGGGGAGCCCGAGAAGCGGGGGGGAGCGCGGGGGCGGGGGGGAGCGCGAGGGGACCAGGGGGAGCGCGAGGGGCGGGGCGGAGCGCGAGGGGAGCAAGGGGAGCCCGAGAGGAGCCTGAGAAGCAGGGGGGAGCCCGAGAAGCGGGGGGGAGCGCGAGGGGAGCAGGGGGAGTGCAAGGGGCGGGGCAGAGCGCGAGGGGAGCAAGGGGAGCCCGAGGAGCGGGGGGGAGCGTGAGAGGAGCCTGAGAAGCAGGGGGGAGCCCGAGAAGCGGGGGGGAGCGCGAGGAGAGCCCGAGAAGCGGGGGGGAGCGCGAGGGGAGCAGGGGGAGCCCGAGGGGCGGGGCGGAGCGCGAGGGGAGCCCGAGAAGCGGGGGGGAGCGCGAGGGGAGCAGGGGGAGCCCGAGGAGCGAGGGGGGAGCGCGAGGGGAGCCCGAGAAACGGGGGGGAGCGCGGGGGCGGGGGGGGAGCGCGAAGGGAGCCCGAGAAGCGGGGGGGAGCGCGAGGGGCGGGTGGAGCGGGGAATCCCGAGGGGCGGGGGGGAGCCGGGGGAGCCCGAGGGGCGGGGGGGAGCACGAAGGGAGGCGAGACCCGCAATGGCATGCTCGCGCCGCGGCGCTGCAGCCGGGCGGCTCACGCGTGCGAACCGCAGCCCGCCGCGGCAGCCCGGGACTCCCAGCGAGCGCCCCGAGGCTGCCCGAGCCCGTGGCCGCTCCAAGAGCACCGGGAAGGGGCGACGAGCACGCTCCATTCGCTTACCCGTTACCGAAACGGCGGAGAGCAGCAGCAAACATGGCGACCGGCACTGAGCATGTGCGCGCCGGCTGTCTGCGCATGCGCGCCCCCCCCACCGGGTGCAGTACCGCTTTTTGGACACAGGGTGGCATCAGTGAGCGCGGCGGAACGCTGTGCGCACGCGAGCCCCCCCCACAGGGTGCAGTACCGATTTTTGGACACAGGGTGGCAGCAGTGAGCACGGCAGAACCCAGTGCGCACGCGCGCCCCCCCCACAGGGTGCAGTACCGATTTTTGGACACAGGGTGGCAGCAGTGAGCGCGGCGGAACCCAGTGCGCACGCGCGCCCCCCTTTATCGTGCCGTACCGCTTTTTTGACACCCCGAGGGCAGCAGGGCGCGCGGCCGGCCGCCGTGCGCCCGCGCGCCCCCCTTTCCGTGCCGTACCGCTTTTTTGACGCCCCAAGGGCAGCAGGGCGCGCGGCCGCCCCCGGCACGCACACACCGCTGCAGAGCCCCCCCGCCCGCCCTTTGCAGACATTTCACCACCCTCGCCTCGGCTCATCTGCCCTTACTTACAGCGCCTGCTGCGAGGCGCAGCGTCGCCGCGTGTCGTGCTCGAGCCGCTGCTCCTAGAGGCTTCCGTAACAGCGCTTTCCTTTGAACATCGTTGCAAAATACTCCACAGACAAAAAAGAGTCAGAGGCTGCACTTAAAAAAACAAAACGAAAACAAAAAAACCACCCACCTACTTAACGGGACAATTTGCAAGCGTTCCAAGAAGCAGCCGTTCTTCTTTAGAACTTTCGACCTCTCGCCTTTACTGATCGTTAAACAAAATAAACAGCCCAAAGCAAGCCGCGCTATTTGCTTGACAGACTGCTCGGTTTTTATTATTAAACGGTACGAGATGCTGGCACGCGGCATGTCTTCTTCGGATTCTTGGGCTGACGTTCCTTCGGCCGCACGCACGCGGTCAAAGGCGTCTTTTTCACGTCCCGCCGTCAGGGCCTCCCCAGCAATTCCCGCAGCGACTCCCCCCTCGGGACAAACAGCTCGAGGACACGCACGGTCTTGCTAAAAGAACGGGGGGGGGGGGGGGAACAAACGCGTGCGCTGAGCGCGGCACTCGCAGACCCGATCTTCGGGTCCAAAAGAAAACTCTCTAAAGCGGACCAGGCGGGCCAAAGAGGTCCCTTCTTTGCGCCACGCTTCTTTCCTCGCACAGACGTCGGCCGCCTCTGCCCGCTCTCACGGTATCCCCTACCGGCAAGGACACGGCGAAACGTTTCGGAAACGACGGCGTTTCCCAGAAGCGTTTCCGCCGCCTTGGGAAAACGGCCGAAGGAGAGGCTCACGCGGGGCGCGTAGCTAGAAAGAACGCTCCGCACAAAGGCCTAAAATGACCAGCCCGGAGCAGGGATCCCGGGCTCTCCGGGAGCGCAGGAGTTCTCACGTCCTTACTGAGCAGAGACCGCTGCCCGTGAAACACGAGACGCCGCAGCGACGCCGATCGTTGGAGGGAAGCCTGCAATAAGAGCGAAAGAAAAGCAGACGTTGAGGACAAAGACCAAGTTACGAGCCCCTCGCGATTCAGACACGCTTCTAGATTTACCGCCTATTTCAAGGCGCGCCTTCGGCAATTCCGTCCAATTGATTTTCCCCGAAGCCCGAGACGCGGACGAAACGCCTCTCAAAGGAAGGTACGGCATAACCGCTCTGGCCTATAAACTACCGGTTTCGACGCAGGAAAAGCACAGGGAAAGCACTAGCGTTCCCCCCAAGAAACCACGTCCAAGCGGACCGATGAAGTAGGCCCCAAGTCTGAAAGCGGACCTAAAGGAGCCCGTTTGGCGGTCGCGAGCTGGAATACACCGTTCTCCTTCTCACTAACAACCTCCCGTAGAGACCGGCAGCTGTACAGCGCCTTCTACGCTACACGGAGGAGTCGGATAGCGGGCAGATGCCGCGTCCCGAATGCGCAACTAGAGATTTGAACGCACGGACGTAAACAAACGCCCGTGGCGTAGCGGAGGTCTAGCGTATTCACGTTTACCGTGCGTCAGTTCTCCTCTGCGGACAGGCCGTTCCATCTTCTTTACTCGTTAGCTGACAGACGCCCTAGGAGAAAGCAAAGAAAGGAAGAAATTCAAAAGGAAATGAAACAGATCGGAGGGAGCCTCAAAGGCTTTGATCCATCCCCCCAGGCAGCCGAACCACCTTCGCAAAGGCACACCTCAAAAGACACGTCCTTCCGGGATCGCTGCACAGCCCAGCCAGAAAAGAGGAACAGAAACAAACAGAACGAGAAGGCTGCAGAGGGGGACGGAGGGCCGGAAAGGAGCCTGCTGTCCAGCGATGGTATTTTACCGCTCCTTGCGCGTTAGCAGCCCCTTTCAGATGCTTAAGCCCAAATTCTCTCAGCCCTTAACAGCTTCAGTACCCGCGGCACCTAGTTTTTCCACGCTCTCCAGTCTTCCTCGCTCTTTCCCGTCTCGGGCGAAAAGCCTCCCAGACCCCGTCTGTACTTACGCGCTTCCTTAAAACAGGATCGCCGAAATCAACCGAACGGGCTGAGCTGCTCCTCTTCCGCTCGCCGGCCCTCGGAACGTCAGCCTGCAAACGAATCGGACCACCGAGGTCACCGGCAGAGTCTCCTTTCGGAGCTCGCCCCCCCCCCAAGCTTTAACGACGGTTTCCCAAGCGGGGCAAACGCAGGGCCTCCCTTCGGCCCCGGAACGGTTTTTATCGCGGGCTCCCAAGTCGCCGTTACGACACTAAGCGGCAAAGCAAGGCAAAGACAGCTGGGGTCGCAGCTTACCCACCTAGGCACGAAAATTCTTCTTTGAGGCCTCCCTCGCTGCTTTTGCCAGGTAAACACACCAAAACAAAGCTCCCGACAGGCAGCTGAGGCTTCGCATGGACCTCGGGGCCCCGCTAGCAACGGCGACGCCGGAGCCGCCGGGCTACCAGGCGCTATTCCCCCCCCCTCCCCTCCCCTCCCCTCCCCTCCCCTCCCCTCCCCTCCCCTGCCGGCCCGCGAACCGCGGCTTATTACTCACGAGTCCGGGAAGGACGCCGCCGACCTTCCCGCGGCCGAAGGCTCCTCGTCAGGAGCGGGCAGAGAACCTTTCCGCCGGCATTCGGAGTCTCCCGGCCGCTCTCGACACCCGATAACTTGCCGAGAAAGGGCTGAGGGCGGGAGCCTGCAGTTCTTCACGGCAGCACACAGTCATTCCCCGATGTGCCGAACGCCTAGCATTAACACAATTTAGAAATACAAAAATACCACCGCTACAGGGTGCAAAGCCAAGCTGAAATTTCGGCAGCCAAAGCAAACCTCTGCGCGCCCGACAGAACGAGCCACGTGCATCGGCGCCTACAGCTCCTCAAGGCTAGCGAGGCCTCGTGGGCGACGTTCCTCTGGCAGGCTGCGCAGCTGAACTCCCCCGTGTCGCCTAAGAGTCCGTGACGTGACGTATTCAAAGCTCAGCAGAAATTAACAATCCAAAGTTGTTTCTAAGCACAAAAGCGGATCTACTACACGAGAAGGAAGGAGTCCTAATTCCGCAAGGCTTTACCTTTTCTTCGAGCTGCCGTCTTCCTGCTGCCCCAAAGACCATTGCCAGGCAATTAACCTGGGGTCGCGCTAAATGAGCCTTCCTGAAAGCCACCTCTTCGTTTTACAATTCGCACGCTTGCCTCTCCCTCTCTCGCTGGCCACCTGACCGCCGTTCCCCGAAGACGGGAATTTGCCGTCTTGGAGCTCTTAAAGCACGACGCTTCACAGATGCAGAGAGTCACGCGCACGGAAACGGATGGACGCAGCGTCCTTTCCGTAACGCGTACGCACCTTCCGTTAGATGTCGCTCATCTGTTATTCCGATCGCTATTACCGGCGAACCTTCCTCACCGGGAGGAACGGGCTTTCCCTTTCGGGGCGACGGAGACGGCTCTCGCTCGGTTCCCTTTAATTTTATTACTTCGGCTCGCTTACGTTTCTCTGTCTCTTCAGCTTCAGCCGTGGCAACGAATCTAAAAATTAAATATCCTATCTTTCCTTTTCTACGTACGCGTGTACGATAACAAAACAAAATACAAACGACCGAAGCAAAACTAAGGCAGCTACGGTTAACAAGAGGCGCAGGGCAGCAACGGGTCGCTTAGTCCTCAGCGCTGCCTCCGGGAGGGAGGCCGAAAGAACGAACGTTCCGCATCAAGAGTTACCTTGGTTACCCGGGCCAGAACGCCTCCTACTGTCGCAGCTTCTGGGGAGATCGAGGGTCCGCTGCTGCATTTTTGCTGCCTCCTTTCAGCCCTCCCCTTCGGGTGTAAGCGCAAAAAACCGCTCGCTCGTCCGGCTTTGCTCTTTGTCAGCATTTGCTATTGTCGGTTCCGCCTCTGTAACAAAGACAGAAAATTGCATTTCGCTTCCAACAAAACACTTCGATTTACACGCGTTCTTTTTCTCTTTCCCGTGGTTTTTTTTTTTTTTTTTTCTTTCCCCCCTTTCTTTCTTTTTCCTTCTTTCCCTCAAAGGAAAGGTCTTAATACACCGCTTTGCATCGTACGTTACGGGGTAAGCCGTTTGGAAACGCTACAGGGCCGACGCCGCGCCGCAACCCTGCTCCGGGGCCCGCCTGCCCCCCCGCTCCGCTCCGCCGCGCCGCCTCCGCAGGGGCGAGCGCGTGCCCCGGCCCGCGCTGCCAACGAACTGGCGCCCTAAACGCCGCGCACGCAAAACGCAAAGTCACACCCGCGCTCCCGGCGCGGCGCCGGGTCCCAGCCCGCCCCCCCCCCCACTCGCCCCGCACCGCCGCCTCCACGCAGCGACGGCCGCAGCGGGCAGGATGCAGCCCGACGCCCCCCGAACCTATGCGTTCGCCTCACCCGGGGGCCCCACATCCTTCACTCCACGCCACCTCCGCACTCACCCGCCGCCGCCGCCGAGCGAAAACGCCCTCCCTGCTCGCCGCCATCTTGCTTCCCCGCCGCCGCGCATGCGCCGCTCGCCAACGGACTGCGGCGGCAGTGACGCTTGAGCACCGCGCACGTGCCGGCTCGGACAGCGCGGGGGGGGGGAGCGAGGGGAGCGGGAGGGGCGGGGGGGAGCGAGGGGAGCGGGAGGGGAGCAGAGGGAGCCCGAGGGGCGGGGGGGAGCGAGGGGAGCCCGAGGGGCGGGGCGGAGTGCGAGGGGAGCGCGAGAGGCGGGGGGGAGCGGGAGGGGAGCAGGGGGGCCCGAGGAGCGGGGGGGAGCACGAGGGGAGCCCGAGAAGCGGGGGGGAGCGCGGGGGCGGGGGGGAGCGCGAGGGGACCAGGGGGAGCGCGAGGGGCGGGGCGGAGCGCGAGGGGAGCAAGGGGAGCCCGAGAGGAGCCTGAGAAGCAGGGGGGAGCCCGAGAAGCGGGGGGGAGCGCGAGGGGAGCAGGGGGAGTGCAAGGGGCGGGGCAGAGCGCGAGGGGAGCAAGGGGAGCCCGAGGAGCGGGGGGGAGCGTGAGAGGAGCCTGAGAAGCAGGGGGGAGCCCGAGAAGCGGGGGGGAGCGCGAGGAGAGCCCGAGAAGCGGGGGGGAGCGCGAGGGGAGCAGGGGGAGCCCGAGGGGCGGGGCGGAGCGCGAGGGGAGCCCGAGAAGCGGGGGGGAGCGCGAGGGGAGCAGGGGGAGCCCGAGGAGCGAGGGGGGAGCGCGAGGGGAGCCCGAGAAACGGGGGGGAGCGCGGGGGCGGGGGGGGAGCGCGAAGGGAGCCCGAGAAGCGGGGGGGAGCGCGAGGGGCGGGTGGAGCGGGGAATCCCGAGGGGCGGGGGGGAGCCGGGGGAGCCCGAGGGGCGGGGGGGAGCACGAAGGGAGGCGAGACCCGCAATGGCATGCTCGCGCCGCGGCGCTGCAGCCGGGCGGCTCACGCGTGCGAACCGCAGCCCGCCGCGGCAGCCCGGGACTCCCAGCGAGCGCCCCGAGGCTGCCCGAGCCCGTGGCCGCTCCAAGAGCACCGGGAAGGGGCGACGAGCACGCTCCATTCGCTTACCCGTTACCGAAACGGCGGAGAGCAGCAGCAAACATGGCGACCGGCACTGAGCATGTGCGCGCCGGCTGTCTGCGCATGCGCGCCCCCCCCACCGGGTGCAGTACCGCTTTTTGGACACAGGGTGGCATCAGTGAGCGCGGCGGAACGCTGTGCGCACGCGAGCCCCCCCCACAGGGTGCAGTACCGATTTTTGGACACAGGGTGGCAGCAGTGAGCACGGCAGAACCCAGTGCGCACGCGCGCCCCCCCCACAGGGTGCAGTACCGATTTTTGGACACAGGGTGGCAGCAGTGAGCGCGGCGGAACCCAGTGCGCACGCGCGCCCCCCTTTATCGTGCCGTACCGCTTTTTTGACGCCCCGAGGGCAGCAGGGCGCGCGGCCGGCCGCCGTGCGCCCGCGCGCCCCCCTTTCCGTGCCGTACCGCTTTTTTGACGCCCCAAGGGCAGCAGGGCGCGCGGCCGCCCCCGGCACGCACACACCGCTGCAGAGCCCCCCCGCCCGCCCTTTGCAGACATTTCACCACCCTCGCCTCGGCTCATCTGCCCTTACTTACAGCGCCTGCTGCGAGGCGCAGCGTCGCCGCGTGTCGTGCTCGAGCCGCTGCTCCTAGAGGCTTCCGTAACAGCGCTTTCCTTTGAACATCGTTGCAAAATACTCCACAGACAAAAAAGAGTCAGAGGCTGCACTTAAAAAAACAAAACGAAAACAAAAAAACCACCCACCTACTTAACGGGACAATTTGCAAGCGTTCCAAGAAGCAGCCGTTCTTCTTTAGAACTTTCGACCTCTCGCCTTTACTGATCGTTAAACAAAATAAACAGCCCAAAGCAAGCCGCGCTATTTGCTTGACAGACTGCTCGGTTTTTATTATTAAACGGTACGAGATGCTGGCACGCGGCATGTCTTCTTCGGATTCTTGGGCTGACGTTCCTTCGGCCGCACGCACGCGGTCAAAGGCGTCTTTTTCACGTCCCGCCGTCAGGGCCTCCCCAGCAATTCCCGCAGCGACTCCCCCCTCGGGACAAACAGCTCGAGGACACGCACGGTCTTGCTAAAAGAACGGGGGGGGGGGGGGAACAAACGCGTGCGCTGAGCGCGGCACTCGCAGACCCGATCTTCGGGTCCAAAAGAAAACTCTCTAAAGCGGACCAGGCGGGCCAAAGAGGTCCCTTCTTTGCGCCACGCTTCTTTCCTCGCACAGACGTCGGCCGCCTCTGCCCGCTCTCACGGTATCCCCTACCGGCAAGGACACGGCGAAACGTTTCGGAAACGACGGCGTTTCCCAGAAGCGTTTCCGCCGCCTTGGGAAAACGGCCGAAGGAGAGGCTCACGCGGGGCGCGTAGCTAGAAAGAACGCTCCGCACAAAGGCCTAAAATGACCAGCCCGGAGCAGGGATCCCGGGCTCTCCGGGAGCGCAGGAGTTCTCACGTCCTTACTGAGCAGAGACCGCTGCCCGTGAAACACGAGACGCCGCAGCGACGCCGATCGTTGGAGGGAAGCCTGCAATAAGAGCGAAAGAAAAGCAGACGTTGAGGACAAAGACCAAGTTACGAGCCCCTCGCGATTCAGACACGCTTCTAGATTTACCGCCTATTTCAAGGCGCGCCTTCGGCAATTCCGTCCAATTGATTTTCCCCGAAGCCCGAGACGCGGACGAAACGCCTCTCAAAGGAAGGTACGGCATAACCGCTCTGGCCTATAAACTACCGGTTTCGACGCAGGAAAAGCACAGGGAAAGCACTAGCGTTCCCCCCAAGAAACCACGTCCAAGCGGACCGATGAAGTAGGCCCCAAGTCTGAAAGCGGACCTAAAGGAGCCCGTTTGGCGGTCGCGAGCTGGAATACACCGTTCTCCTTCTCACTAACAACCTCCCGTAGAGACCGGCAGCTGTACAGCGCCTTCTACGCTACACGGAGGAGTCGGATAGCGGGCAGATGCCGCGTCCCGAATGCGCAACTAGAGATTGGAACGCACGGACGTAAACAAACGCCCGTGACGTAGCGGAGGTCTAGCGTATTCACGTTTACCGTGCGTCAGTTCTCCTCTGCGGACAGGCCGTTCCATCTTCTTTACTCGTTAGCTGACAGACGCCCTAGGAGAAAGCAAAGAAAGGAAGAAATTCAAAAGGAAATGAAACAGATCGGAGGGAGCCTCAAAGGCTTTGATCCATCCCCCCAGGCAGCCGAACCACCTTCGCAAAGGCACACCTCAAAAGACACGTCCTTCCGGGATCGCTGCACAGCCCAGCCAGAAAAGAGGAACAGAAACAAACAGAACGAGAAGGCTGCAGAGGGGGACGGAGGGCCGGAAAGGAGCCTGCTGTCCAGCGATGGTATTTTACCGCTCCTTGCGCGTTAGCAGCCCCTTTCAGATGCTTAAGCCCAAATTCTCTCAGCCCTTAACAGCTTCAGTACCCGCGGCACCTAGTTTTTCCACGCTCTCCAGTCTTCCTCGCTCTTTCCCGTCTCGGGCGAAAAGCCTCCCAGACCCCGTCTGTACTTACGCGCTTCCTTAAAACAGGATCGCCGAAATCAACCGAACGGGCTGAGCTGCTCCTCTTCCGCTCGCCGGCCCTCGGAACGTCAGCCTGCAAACGAATCGGACCACCGAGGTCACCGGCAGAGTCTCCTTTCGGAGCTCGCCCCCCCCCCAAGCTTTAACGACGGTTTCCCAAGCGGGGCAAACGCAGGGCCTCCCTTCGGCCCCGGAACGGTTTTTATCGCGGGCTCCCAAGTCGCCGTTACGACACTAAGCGGCAAAGCAAGGCAAAGACAGCTGGGGTCGCAGCTTACCCACCTAGGCACGAAAATTCTTCTTTGAGGCCTCCCTCGCTGCTTTTGCCAGGTAAACACACCAAAACAAAGCTCCCGACAGGCAGCTGAGGCTTCGCATGGACCTCGGGGCCCCGCTAGCAACGGCGACGCCGGAGCCGCCGGGCTACCAGGCGCTATTCCCCCCCCCTCCCCTCCCCTCCCCTCCCCTCCCCTCCCCTCCCCTCCCCTGCCGGCCCGCGAACCGCGGCTTATTACTCACGAGTCCGGGAAGGACGCCGCCGACCTTCCCGCGGCCGAAGGCTCCTCGTCAGGAGCGGGCAGAGAACCTTTCCGCCGGCATTCGGAGTCTCCCGGCCGCTCTCGACACCCGATAACTTGCCGAGAAAGGGCTGAGGGCGGGAGCCTGCAGTTCTTCACGGCAGCACACAGTCGTTCCCCGATGTGCCGAACGCCTAGCATTAACACAATTTAGAAATACAAAAATACCACCGCTACAGGGCGCAAAGCCAAGCTGAAATTTCGGCAGCCAAAGCAAACCTCTGCGCGCCCGACAGAACGAGCCACGTGCATCGGCGCCTACAGCTCCTCAAGGCTAGCGAGGCCTCGTGGGCGACGTTCCTCTGGCAGGCTGCGCAGCTGAACTCCCCCGTGTCGCCTAAGAGTCCGTGACGTGACGTATTCAAAGCTCAGCAGAAATTAACAATCCAAAGTTGTTTCTAAGCACAAAAGCGGATCTACTACACGAGAAGGAAGGAGTCCTAATTCCGCAAGGCTTTACCTTTTCTTCGAGCTGCCGTCTTCCTGCTGCCCCAAAGACCATTGCCAGGCAATTAACCTGGGGTCGCGCTAAATGAGCCTTCCTGAAAGCCACCTCTTCGTTTTACAATTCGCACGCTTGCCTCTCCCTCTCTCTCTGGCCACCTGACCGCCGTTCCCCGAAGACGGGAATTTGCCGTCTTGGAGCTCTTAAAGCACGACGCTTCACAGATGCAGAGAGTCACGCGCACGGAAACGGATGGACGCAGCGTCCTTTCCGTAACGCGTACGCACCTTCCGTTAGATGTCGCTCATCTGTTATTCCGATCGCTATTACCGGCGAACCTTCCTCACCGGGAGGAACGGGCTTTCCCTTTCGGGGCGACGGAGACGGCTCTCGCTCGGTTCCCTTTAATTTTATTACTTCGGCTCGCTTACGTTTCTCTGTCTCTTCAGCTTCAGCCGTGGCAACGAATCTAAAAATTAAATATCCTATCTTTCCTTTTCTACGTACGCGTGTACGATAACAAAACAAAATACAAACGACCGAAGCAAAACTAAGGCAGCTACGGTTAACAAGAGGCGCAGGGCAGCAACGGGTCGCTTAGTCCTCAGCGCTGCCTCCGGGAGGGAGGCCGAAAGAACGAACGTTCCGCATCAAGAGTTACCTTGGTTACCCGGGCCAGAACGCCTCCTACTGTCGCAGCTTCTGGGGAGATCGAGGGTCCGCTGCTGCATTTTTGCTGCCTCCTTTCAGCCCTCCCCTTCGGGTGTAAGCGCAAAAAACCGCTCGCTCGTCCGGCTTTGCTCTTTGTCAGCATTTGCTATTGTCGGTTCCGCCTCTGTAACAAAGACAGAAAATTGCATTTCGCTTCCAACAAAACACTTCGATTTACACGCGTTCTTTTTCTCTTTCCCGTGTTTTTTTTTTTTTTTTTTCTTTCCCCCCTTTCTTTCTTTTTCCTTCTTTCCCTCAAAGGAAAGGTCTTAATACACCGCTTTGCATCGTACGTTACGGGGTAAGCCGTTTGGAAACGCTACAGGGCCGACGCCGCGCCGCAACCCTGCTCCGGGGCCCGCCTGCCCCCCCGCTCCGCTCCGCCGCGCCGCCTCCGCAGGGGCGAGCGCGTGCCCCGGCCCGCGCTGCCAACGAACTGGCGCCCTAAACGCCGCGCACGCAAAACGCAAAGTCACACCCGCGCTCCCGGCGCGGCGCCGGGTCCCAGCCCGCCCCCCCCCCCACTCGCCCCGCACCGCCGCCTCCACGCAGCGACGGCCGCAGCGGGCAGGATGCAGCCCGACGCCCCCCGAACCTATGCGTTCGCCTCACCCGGGGGCCCCACATCCTTCACTCCACGCCACCTCCGCACTCACCCGCCGCCGCCGCCGAGCGAAAACGCCCTCCCTGCTCGCCGCCATCTTGCTTCCCCGCCGCCGCGCATGCGCCGCTCGCCAACGGACTGCGGCGGCAGTGACGCTTGAGCACCGCGCACGTGCCGGCTCGGACAGCGCGGGGGGGGGGAGCGAGGGGAGCGGGAGGGGCGGGGGGGAGCGAGGGGAGCGGGAGGGGAGCAGAGGGAGCCCGAGGGGCGGGGGGGAGCGAGGGGAGCCCGAGGGGCGGGGCGGAGTGCGAGGGGAGCGCGAGAGGCGGGGGGGAGCGGGAGGGGAGCAGGGGGGCCCGAGGAGCGGGGGGGAGCACGAGGGGAGCCCGAGAAGCGGGGGGGAGCGCGGGGGCGGGGGGGAGCGCGAGGGGACCAGGGGGAGCGCGAGGGGCGGGGCGGAGCGCGAGGGGAGCAAGGGGAGCCCGAGAGGAGCCTGAGAAGCAGGGGGGAGCCCGAGAAGCGGGGGGGAGCGCGAGGGGAGCAGGGGGAGTGCAAGGGGCGGGGCAGAGCGCGAGGGGAGCAAGGGGAGCCCGAGGAGCGGGGGGGAGCGTGAGAGGAGCCTGAGAAGCAGGGGGGAGCCCGAGAAGCGGGGGGGAGCGCGAGGAGAGCCCGAGAAGCGGGGGGGAGCGCGAGGGGAGCAGGGGGAGCCCGAGGGGCGGGGCGGAGCGCGAGGGGAGCCCGAGAAGCGGGGGGGAGCGCGAGGGGAGCAGGGGGAGCGCGAGGGGAGCAGGGGGAGCCCGAGGAGTGGGGGGGGGAGCGCGAGGGGAGCCCGAGAAGCAGGGGGGAGCGCGGGGGTGGGGGGGAGCGCGAGGGGAGCCCGAGAAGCGGGGGGGAGCGCGAGGGGCGGGTGGAGCGGGGAATCCCGAGGGGCGGGGGGGAGCCGGGGGAGCCCGAGGGGCGGGGGGGAGCACGAAGGGAGGCGAGACCCGCAATGGCATGCTCGCGCCGCGGCGCTGCAGCCGGGCGGCTCACGCGTGCGAACCGCAGCCCGCCGCGGCAGCCCGGGACTCCCAGCGAGCGCCCCGAGGCTGCCCGAGCCCGTGGCCGCTCCAAGAGCACCGGGAAGGGGCGACGAGCACGCTCCATTCGCTTACCCGTTACCGAAACGGCGGAGAGCAGCAGCAAACATGGCGACCGGCACTGAGCATGTGCGCGCCGGCTGTCTGCGCATGCGCGCCCCCCCCACCGGGTGCAGTACCGCTTTTTGGACACAGGGTGGCAGCAGTGAGCGCGGCGGAACGCTGTGCGCGTGCGCGCCCCCCCCACAGGGTGCAGTACCGATTTTTGGACACAGGGTGGCAGCAGTGAGCGCGGCGGAACGCTGTGCGCGTGCGCGCCCCCCCCACAGGGTGCAGTACCGATTTTTGGACACAGGGTGGCAGCAGTGAGCACGGCAGAACCCAGTGCGCACGCGCGCCCCCCCCACAGGGTGCAGTACCGATTTTTGGACACAGGGTGGCAGCAGTGAGCACGGCGGAACCCAGTGCGCACGCGAGCCCCCCCCACAGTGTGCAGTACCGATTTTTGGACACAGGGTGGCAGCAGTGAGCACGGCAGAACCCAGTGCGCACGCGCGCCCCCCCCACAGGGTGCAGTACCGATTTTTGGACACAGGGTGGCAGCAGTGAGCGCGGCGGAACCCAGTGCGCACGCGCGCCCCCCTTTATCGTGCCGTACCGCTTTTTTGACGCCCCGAGGGCAGCAGGGCGCGCGGCCGGCCGCCGTGCGCCCGCGCGCCCCCCTTTCCGTGCCGTACCGCTTTTTTGACGCCCCAAGGGCAGCAGGGCGCGCGGCCGCCCCCGGCACGCACACACCGCTGCAGAGCCCCCCCCGCCCGTCCGCCCTTTGCAGAGATTTCACCACCCTCGCCTCGGCTCATCTGCCCTTATTTACAGCGCCTGCTGCGAGGCGCAGCGTCGCCGCGTGTCGTGCTCGAGCCGCTGCTCCTAGAGGCTTCCGTAACAGCGCTTTCCTTTGAACATCGTTGCAAAATACTCCACAGACAAAAAAGAGTCAGAGGCTGCACTTAAAAAAACAAAACGAAAACAAAAAAACCACCCACCTACTTAACGGGACAATTTGCAAGCGTTCCAAGAAGCAGCCGTTCTTCTTTAGGACTTTCGACCTCTCGCCTTTACTGATCGTTAAACAAAATAAACAGCCCAAAGCAAGCCGCGCTATTTGCTTGACAGACTGCTCGGTTTTTATTATTAAACGGTACGAGATGCTGGCACGCGGCATGTCTTCTTCGGATTCTTGGGCTGACGTTCCTTCGGCCGCACGCACGCGGTCAAAGGCGTCTTTTTCACGTCCCGCCGTCAGGGCCTCCCCAGCAATTCCCGCAGCGACTCCCCCCTCGGGACAAACAGCTCGAGGACACGCACGGTCTTGCTAAAAGAACGGGGGGGGGGGGGGGGAACAAACGCGTGCGCTGAGCGCGGCACTCGCAGACCCGATCTTCGGGTCCAAAAGAAAACTCTCTAAAGCGGACCCGGCGGGCCAAAGAGGTCCCTTCTTTGCGCCACGCTTCTTTCCTCGCACAGACGTCGGCCGCCTCTGCCCGCTCTCACGGTATCCCCTACCGGCAAGGACACGGCGAAACGTTTCGGAAACGACGGCGTTTCCCAGAAGCGTTTCCGCCGCCTTGGGAAAACGGCCGAAGGAGAGGCTCACGCGGGGCGCGTAGCTAGAAAGAACGCTCCGCACAAAGGCCTAAAATGACCAGCCCGGAGCAGGGATCCCGGGCTCTCCGGGAGCGCAGGAGTTCTCACGTCCTTACTGAGCAGAGACCGCTGCCCGTGAAACACGAGACGCCGCAGCGACGCCGATCGTTGGAGGGAAGCCTGCAATAAGAGCGAAAGAAAAGCAGACGTTGAGGACAAAGACCAAGTTACGAGCCCCTCGCGATTCAGACACGCTTCTAGATTTACCGCCTATTTCAAGGCGCGCCTTCGGCAATTCCGTCCGATTGATTTTCCCCGAAGCCCGAGACGCGGACGAAACGCCTCTCAAAGGAAGGTACGGCATAACCGCTCTGGCCTATAAACTACCGGTTTCGACGCAGGAAAAGCACAGGGAAAGCACTAGCGTTCCCCCCAAGAAACCACGTCCAAGCGGACCGATGAAGTAGGCCCCAAGTCTGAAAGCGGACCTAAAGGAGCCCGTTTGGCGGTCGCGAGCTGGAATACACCGTTCTCCTTCTCACTAACAACCTCCCGTAGAGACCGGCAGCTGTACAGCGCCTTCTACGCTACACGGAGGAGTCGGATAGCGGGCAGATGCCGCGTCCCGAATGCGCAACTAGAGATTGGAACGCACGGACGTAAACAAACGCCCGTGACGTAGCGGAGGTCTAGCGTATTCACGTTTACCGTGCGTCAGTTCTCCTCTGCGGACAGGCCGTTCCATCTTCTTTACTCGTTAGCTGACAGACGCCCTAGGAGAAAGCAAAGAAAGGAAGAAATTCAAAAGGAAATGAAACAGATCGGAGGGAGCCTCAAAGGCTTTGATCCATCCCCCCAGGCAGCCGAACCACCTTCGCAAAGGCACACCTCAAAAGACACGTCCTTCCGGGATCGCTGCACAGCCCAGCCAGAAAAGAGGAACAGAAACAAACAGAACGAGAAGGCTGCAGAGGGGGACGGAGGGCCGGAAAGGAGCCTGCTGTCCAGCGATGGTATTTTACCGCTCCTTGCGCGTTAGCAGCCCCTTTCAGATGCTTAAGCCCAAATTCTCTCAGCCCTTAACAGCTTCAGTACCCGCGGCACCTAGTTTTTCCACGCTCTCCAGTCTTCCTCGCTCTTTCCCGTCTCGGGCGAAAAGCCTCCCAGACCCCGTCTGTACTTACGCGCTTCCTTAAAACAGGATCGCCGAAATCAACCGAACGGGCTGAGCTGCTCCTCTTCCGCTCGCCGGCCCTCGGAACGTCAGCCTGCAAACGAATCGGACCACCGAGGTCACCGGCAGAGTCTCCTTTCGGAGCTCGCCCCCCCCCCAAGCTTTAACGACGGTTTCCCAAGCGGGGCAAACGCAGGGCCTCCCTTCGGCCCCGGAACGGTTTTTATCGCGGGCTCCCAAGTCGCCGTTACGACACTAAGCGGCAAAGCAAGGCAAAGACAGCTGGGGTCGCAGCTTACCCACCTAGGCACGAAAATTCTTCTTTGAGGCCTCCCTCGCTGCTTTTGCCAGGTAAACACACCAAAACAAAGCTCCCGACAGGCAGCTGAGGCTTCGCATGGACCTCGGGGCCCCGCTAGCAACGGCGACGCCGGAGCCGCCGGGCTACCAGGCGCTATTCCCCCCCCCTCCCCTCCCCTCCCCTCCCCTCCCCTCCCCTCCCCTGCCCTGCCGGCCCGCGAACCGCGGCTTATTACTCACGAGTCCGGGAAGGACGCCGCCGACCTTCCCGCGGCCGAAGGCTCCTCGTCAGGAGCGGGCAGAGAACCTTTCCGCCGGCATTCGGAGTCTCCCGGCCGCTCTCGACACCCGATAACTTGCCGAGAAAGGGCTGAGGGCGGGAGCCTGCAGTTCTTCACGGCAGCACACAGTCGTTCCCCGATGTGCCGAACGCCTAGCATTAACACAATTTAGAAATACAAAAATACCACCGCTACAGGGCGCAAAGCCAAGCTGAAATTTCGGCAGCCAAAGCAAACCTCTGCGCGCCCGACAGAACGAGCCACGTGCATCGGCGCCTACAGCTCCTCAAGGCTAGCGAGGCCTCGTGGGCGACGTTCCTCTGGCAGGCTGCGCAGCTGAACTCCCCCGTGTCGCCTAAGAGTCCGTGACGTGACGTATTCAAAGCTCAGCAGAAATTAACAATCCAAAGTTGTTTCTAAGCACAAAAGCGGATCTACTACACGAGAAGGAAGGAGTCCTAATTCCGCAAGGCTTTACCTTTTCTTCGAGCTGCCGTCTTCCTGCTGCCCCAAAGACCATTGCCAGGCAATTAACCTGGGGTCGCGCTAAATGAGCCTTCCTGAAAGCCACCTCTTCGTTTTACAATTCGCACGCTTGCCTCTCCCTCTCTCTCTGGCCACCTGACCGCCGTTCCCCGAAGACGGGAATTTGCCGTCTTGGAGCTCTTAAAGCACGACGCTTCACAGATGCAGAGAGTCACGCGCACGGAAACGGATGGACGCAGCGTCCTTTCCGTAACGCGTACGCACCTTCCGTTAGATGTCGCTCATCTGTTATTCCGATCGCTATTACCGGCGAACCTTCCTCACCGGGAGGAACGGGCTTTCCCTTTCGGGGCGACGGAGACGGCTCTCGCTCGGTTCCCTTTAATTTTATTACTTCGGCTCGCTTACGTTTCTCTGTCTCTTCAGCTTCAGCCGTGGCAACGAATCTAAAAATTAAATATCCTATCTTTCCTTTTCTACGTACGCGTGTACGATAACAAAACAAAATACAAACGACCGAAGCAAAACTAAGGCAGCTACGGTTAACAAGAGGCGCAGGGCAGCAACGGGTCGCTTAGTCCTCAGCGCTGCCTCCGGGAGGGAGGCCGAAAGAACGAACGTTCCGCATCAAGAGTTACCTTGGTTACCCGGGCCAGAACGCCTCCTACTGTCGCAGCTTCTGGGGAGATCGAGGGTCCGCTGCTGCATTTTTGCTGCCTCCTTTCAGCCCTCCCCTTCGGGTGTAAGCGCAAAAAACCGCTCGCTCGTCCGGCTTTGCTCTTTGTCAGCATTTGCTATTGTCGGTTCCGCCTCTGTAACAAAGACAGAAAATTGCATTTCGCTTCCAACAAAACACTTCGATTTACACGCGTTCTTTTTCTCTTTCCCGTGGTTTTTTTTTTTTTTTTTTCTTTCCCCCCTTTCTTTCTTTTTCCTTCTTTCCCTCAAAGGAAAGGTCTTAATACACCGCTTTGCATCGTACGTTACGGGGTAAGCCGTTTGGAAACGCTACAGGGCCGACGCCGCGCCGCAACCCTGCTCCGGGGCCCGCCTGCCCCCCCGCTCCGCTCCGCCGCGCCGCCTCCGCAGGGGCGAGCGCGTGCCCCGGCCCGCGCTGCCAACGAACTGGCGCCCTAAACGCCGCGCACGCAAAACGCAAAGTCACACCCGCGCTCCCGGCGCGGCGCCGGGTCCCAGCCCGCCCCCCCCCCCACTCGCCCCGCACCGCCGCCTCCACGCAGCGACGGCCGCAGCGGGCAGGATGCAGCCCGACGCCCCCCGAACCTATGCGTTCGCCTCACCCGGGGGCCCCACATCCTTCACTCCACGCCACCTCCGCACTCACCCGCCGCCGCCGCCGAGCGAAAACGCCCTCCCTGCTCGCCGCCATCTTGCTTCCCCGCCGCCGCGCATGCGCCGCTCGCCAACGGACTGCGGCGGCAGTGACGCTTGAGCACCGCGCACGTGCCGGCTCGGACAGCGCGGGGGGGGGGAGCGAGGGGAGCGGGAGGGGCGGGGGGGAGCGAGGGGAGCGGGAGGGGAGCAGAGGGAGCCCGAGGGGCGGGGGGGAGCGAGGGGAGCCCGAGGGGCGGGGCGGAGTGCGAGGGGAGCGCGAGAGGCGGGGGGGAGCGGGAGGGGAGCAGGGGGGCCCGAGGAGCGGGGGGGAGCACGAGGGGAGCCCGAGAAGCGGGGGGGAGCGCGGGGGCGGGGGGGAGCGCGAGGGGACCAGGGGGAGCGCGAGGGGCGGGGCGGAGCGCGAGGGGAGCAAGGGGAGCCCGAGAGGAGCCTGAGAAGCAGGGGGGAGCCCGAGAAGCGGGGGGGAGCGCGAGGGGAGCAGGGGGAGTGCAAGGGGCGGGGCAGAGCGCGAGGGGAGCAAGGGGAGCCCGAGGAGCGGGGGGGAGCGTGAGAGGAGCCTGAGAAGCAGGGGGGAGCCCGAGAAGCGGGGGGGAGCGCGAGGAGAGCCCGAGAAGCGGGGGGGAGCGCGAGGGGAGCAGGGGGAGCCCGAGGGGCGGGGCGGAGCGCGAGGGGAGCCCGAGAAGCGGGGGGGAGCGCGAGGGGAGCAGGGGGAGCGCGAGGGGAGCAGGGGGAGCCCGAGGAGTGGGGGGGGGAGCGCGAGGGGAGCCCGAGAAGCAGGGGGGAGCGCGGGGGTGGGGGGGAGCGCGAGGGGAGCCCGAGAAGCGGGGGGGAGCGCGAGGGGCGGGTGGAGCGGGGAATCCCGAGGGGCGGGGGGGAGCCGGGGGAGCCCGAGGGGCGGGGGGGAGCACGAAGGGAGGCGAGACCCGCAATGGCATGCTCGCGCCGCGGCGCTGCAGCCGGGCGGCTCACGCGTGCGAACCGCAGCCCGCCGCGGCAGCCCGGGACTCCCAGCGAGCGCCCCGAGGCTGCCCGAGCCCGTGGCCGCTCCAAGAGCACCGGGAAGGGGCGACGAGCACGCTCCATTCGCTTACCCGTTACCGAAACGGCGGAGAGCAGCAGCAAACATGGCGACCGGCACTGAGCATGTGCGCGCCGGCTGTCTGCGCATGCGCGCCCCCCCCACCGGGTGCAGTACCGCTTTTTGGACACAGGGTGGCAGCAGTGAGCGCGGCGGAACGCTGTGCGCGTGCGCGCCCCCCCCACAGGGTGCAGTACCGATTTTTGGACACAGGGTGGCAGCAGTGAGCGCGGCGGAACGCTGTGCGCGTGCGCGCCCCCCCCACAGGGTGCAGTACCGATTTTTGGACACAGGGTGGCAGCAGTGAGCACGGCAGAACCCAGTGCGCACGCGCGCCCCCCCCACAGGGTGCAGTACCGATTTTTGGACACAGGGTGGCAGCAGTGAGCGCGGCGGAACCCAGTGCGCACGCGAGCCCCCCCACAGGGTGCAGTACCGATTTTTGGACACAGGGTGGCAGCAGTGAGCACGGCAGAACCCAGTGCGCACGCGCGCCCCCCCCACAGGGTGCAGTACCGATTTTTGGACACAGGGTGGCAGCAGTGAGCGCGGCGGAACCCAGTGCGCACGCGCGCCCCCCTTTATCGTGCCGTACCGCTTTTTTGACGCCCCGAGGGCAGCAGGGCGCGCGGCCGGCCGCCGTGCGCCCGCGCGCCCCCCTTTCCGTGCCGTACCGCTTTTTTGACGCCCCAAGGGCAGCAGGGCGCGCGGCCGCCCCCGGCACGCACACACCGCTGCAGAGCCCCCCCCGCCCGTCCGCCCTTTGCAGAGATTTCACCACCCTCGCCTCGGCTCATCTGCCCTTATTTACAGCGCCTGCTGCGAGGCGCAGCGTCGCCGCGTGTCGTGCTCGAGCCGCTGCTCCTAGAGGCTTCCGTAACAGCGCTTTCCTTTGAACATCGTTGCAAAATACTCCACAGACAAAAAAGAGTCAGAGGCTGCACTTAAAAAAACAAAACGAAAACAAAAAAACCACCCACCTACTTAACGGGACAATTTGCAAGCGTTCCAAGAAGCAGCCGTTCTTCTTTAGGACTTTCGACCTCTCGCCTTTACTGATCGTTAAACAAAATAAACAGCCCAAAGCAAGCCGCGCTATTTGCTTGACAGACTGCTCGGTTTTTATTATTAAACGGTACGAGATGCTGGCACGCGGCATGTCTTCTTCGGATTCTTGGGCTGACGTTCCTTCGGCCGCACGCACGCGGTCAAAGGCGTCTTTTTCACGTCCCGCCGTCAGGGCCTCCCCAGCAATTCCCGCAGCGACTCCCCCCTCGGGACAAACAGCTCGAGGACACGCACGGTCTTGCTAAAAGAACGGGGGGGGGGGGGGAACAAACGCGTGCGCTGAGCGCGGCACTCGCAGACCCGATCTTCGGGTCCAAAAGAAAACTCTCTAAAGCGGACCCGGCGGGCCAAAGAGGTCCCTTCTTTGCGCCACGCTTCTTTCCTCGCACAGACGTCGGCCGCCTCTGCCCGCTCTCATGGTATCCCCTACCGGCAAGGACACGGCGAAACGTTTCGGAAACGACGGCGTTTCCCAGAAGCGTTTCCGCCGCCTTGGGAAAACGGCCGAAGGAGAGGCTCACGCGGGGCGCGTAGCTAGAAAGAACGCTCCGCACAAAGGCCTAAAATGACCAGCCCGGAGCAGGGATCCCGGGCTCTCCGGGAGCGCAGGAGTTCTCACGTCCTTACTGAGCAGAGACCGCTGCCCGTGAAACACGAGACGCCGCAGCGACGCCGATCGTTGGAGGGAAGCCTGCAATAAGAGCGAAAGAAAAGCAGACGTTGAGGACAAAGACCAAGTTACGAGCCCCTCGCGATTCAGACACGCTTCTAGATTTACCGCCTATTTCAAGGCGCGCCTTCGGCAATTCCGTCCGATTGATTTTCCCCGAAGCCCGAGACGCGGACGAAACGCCTCTCAAAGGAAGGTACGGCATAACCGCTCTGGCCTATAAACTACCGGTTTCGACGCAGGAAAAGCACAGGGAAAGCACTAGCGTTCCCCCCAAGAAACCACGTCCAAGCGGACCGATGAAGTAGGCCCCAAGTCTGAAAGCGGACCTAAAGGAGCCCGTTTGGCGGTCGCGAGCTGGAATACACCGTTCTCCTTCTCACTAACAACCTCCCGTAGAGACCGGCAGCTGTACAGCGCCTTCTACGCTACACGGAGGAGTCGGATAGCGGGCAGATGCCGCGTCCCGAATGCGCAACTAGAGATTGGAACGCACGGACGTAAACAAACGCCCGTGACGTAGCGGAGGTCTAGCGTATTCACGTTTACCGTGCGTCAGTTCTCCTCTGCGGACAGGCCGTTCCATCTTCTTTACTCGTTAGCTGACAGACGCCCTAGGAGAAAGCAAAGAAAGGAAGAAATTCAAAAGGAAATGAAACAGATCGGAGGGAGCCTCAAAGGCTTTGATCCATCCCCCCAGGCAGCCGAACCACCTTCGCAAAGGCACACCTCAAAAGACACGTCCTTCCGGGATCGCTGCACAGCCCAGCCAGAAAAGAGGAACAGAAACAAACAGAACGAGAAGGCTGCAGAGGGGGACGGAGGGCCGGAAAGGAGCCTGCTGTCCAGCGATGGTATTTTACCGCTCCTTGCGCGTTAGCAGCCCCTTTCAGATGCTTAAGCCCAAATTCTCTCAGCCCTTAACAGCTTCAGTACCCGCGGCACCTAGTTTTTCCACGCTCTCCAGTCTTCCTCGCTCTTTCCCGTCTCGGGCGAAAAGCCTCCCAGACCCCGTCTGTACTTACGCGCTTCCTTAAAACAGGATCGCCGAAATCAACCGAACGGGCTGAGCTGCTCCTCTTCCGCTCGCCGGCCCTCGGAACGTCAGCCTGCAAACGAATCGGACCACCGAGGTCACCGGCAGAGTCTCCTTTCGGAGCTCGGCCCCCCCCAAGCTTTAACGACGGTTTCCCAAGCGGGGCAAACGCAGGGCCTCCCTTCGGCCCCGGAACGGTTTTTATCGCGGGCTCCCAAGTCGCCGTTACGACACTAAGCGGCAAAGCAAGGCAAAGACAGCTGGGGTCGCAGCTTACCCACCTAGGCATGAAAATTCTTCTTTGAGGCCTCCCTCGCTGCTTTTGCCAGGTAAACACACCAAAACAAAGCTCCCGACAGGCAGCTGAGGCTTCGCATGGACCTCGGGGCCCCGCTAGCAACGGCGACGCCGGAGCCGCCGGGCTACCAGGCGCTATTCCCCCCCCCTCCCCTCCCCTCCCCTCCCCTCCCCTGCCGGCCCGCGAACCGCGGCTTATTACTCACGAGTCCGGGAAGGACGCCGCCGACCTTCCCGCGGCCGAAGGCTCCTCGTCAGGAGCGGGCAGAGAACCTTTCCGCCGGCATTCGGAGTCTCCCGGCCGCTCTCGACACCCGATAACTTGCCGAGAAAGGGCTGAGGGCGGGAGCCTGCAGTTCTTCACGGCAGCACCCAGTCGTTCCCCGATGTGCCGAACGCCTAGCATTAACACAATTTAGAAATACAAAAATACCACCGCTACAGGGCGCAAAGCCAAGCTGAAATTTCGGCAGCCAAAGCAAACCTCTGCGCGCCCGACAGAACGAGCCACGTGCATCGGCGCCTACAGCTCCTCAAGGCTAGCGAGGCCTCGTGGGCGACGTTCCTCTGGCAGGCTGCGCAGCTGAACTCCCCCGTGTCGCCTAAGAGTCCGTGACGTGACGTATTCAAAGCTCAGCAGAAATTAACAATCCAAAGTTGTTTCTAAGCACAAAAGCGGATCTACTACACGAGAAGGAAGGAGTCCTAATTCCGCAAGGCTTTACCTTTTCTTCGAGCTGCCGTCTTCCTGCTGCCCCAAAGACCATTGCCAGGCAATTAACCTGGGGTCGCGCTAAATGAGCCTTCCTGAAAGCCACCTCTTCGTTTTACAATTCGCACGCTTGCCTCTCCCTCTCTCTCTGGCCACCTGACCGCCGTTCCCCGAAGACGGGAATTTGCCGTCTTGGAGCTCTTAAAGCACGACGCTTCACAGATGCAGAGAGTCACGCGCACGGAAACGGATGGACGCAGCGTCCTTTCCGTAACGCGTACGCACCTTCCGTTAGATGTCGCTCATCTGTTATTCCGATCGCTATTACCGGCGAACCTTCCTCACCGGGAGGAACGGGCTTTCCCTTTCGGGGCGACGGAGACGGCTCTCGCTCGGTTCCCTTTAATTTTATTACTTCGGCTCGCTTACGTTTCTCTGTCTCTTCAGCTTCAGCCGTGGCAACGAATCTAAAAATTAAATATCCTATCTTTCCTTTTCTACGTACGCGTGTACGATAACAAAACAAAATACAAACGACCGAAGCAAAACTAAGGCAGCTACGGTTAACAAGAGGCGCAGGGCAGCAACGGGTCGCTTAGTCCTCAGCGCTGCCTCCGGGAGGGAGGCCGAAAGAACGAACGTTCCGCATCAAGAGTTACCTTGGTTACCCGGGCCAGAACGCCTCCTACTGTCGCAGCTTCTGGGGAGATCGAGGGTCCGCTGCTGCATTTTTGCTTCCTCCTTTCAGCCCGCCCCTTCGGGAGTAAGCGCAAAAAACCGCTCGCTCGTCCGGCTTTGCTCTTTGTCAGCATTTGCTATTGTCGGTTCCGCCTCTGTAACAAAGACAGAAAATTGCATTTCGCTTCCAACAAAACACTTCGATTTACACGCGTTCTTTTTCTCTTTCCCGTGGTTTTTTTTTTTTTTTTTTTCTTTCCCCCCTTTCTTTCTTTTTCCTTCTTTCCCTCAAAGGAAAGGTCTTAATACACCGCTTTGCATCGTACGTTACGGGGTAAGCCGTTTGGAAACGCTACAGGGCCGACGCCGCGCCGCAACCCTGCTCCGGGGCCCGCCTGCCCCCCCGCTCCGCTCCGCCGCGCCGCCTCCGCAGGGGCGAGCGCGTGCCCCGGCCCGCGCTGCCAACGAACTGGCGCCCTAAACGCCGCGCACGCAAAACGCAAAGTCACACCCGCGCTCCCGGCGCGGCGCCGGGTCCCAGCCCGCCCCCCCCCCCACTCGCCCCGCACCGCCGCCTCCACGCAGCGACGGCCGCAGCGGGCAGGATGCAGCCCGACGCCCCCCGAACCTATGCGTTCGCCTCACCCGGGGGCCCCACATCCTTCACTCCACGCCACCTCCGCACTCACCCGCCGCCGCCGCCGAGCGAAAACGCCCTCCCTGCTCGCCGCCATCTTGCTTCCCCGCCGCCGCGCATGCGCCGCTCGCCAACGGACTGCGGCGGCAGTGACGCTTGAGCACCGCGCACGTGCCGGCTCGGACAGCGCGGGGGGGGGGAGCGAGGGGAGCGGGAGGGGCGGGGGGGAGCGAGGGGAGCGGGAGGGGAGCAGAGGGAGCCCGAGGGGCGGGGGGGAGCGAGGGGAGCCCGAGGGGCGGGGCGGAGTGCGAGGGGAGCGCGAGAGGCGGGGGGGAGCGTGAGGGGAGCAGGGGGGCCCGAGGAGCGGGGGGGAGCGCGAGGGGACCAGGGGGAGCGCGAGGGGCGGGGCGGAGCGCGAGGGGAGCAAGGGGAGCCCGAGAGGAGCCTGAGAAGCAGGGGGGAGCCCGAGAAGCGGGGGGGAGCGCGAGGGGAGCAGGGGGAGTGCAAGGGGCGGGGCAGAGCGCGAGGGGAGCAAGGGGAGCCCGAGGAGCGGGGGGGAGCGTGAGAGGAGCCTGAGAAGCAGGGGGAGCCCGAGAAGCGGGGGGGAGCGCGAGGAGAGCCCGAGAAGCGGGGGGGAGCGCGAGGGGAGCAGGGGGAGCCCGAGGGGCGGGGCGGAGCGCGAGGGAAGCGCGAGAAGCGGGGGGGAGCGCGAGGGGCGGGGCGGAGCGCGAGGGGAGCAGGGGGAGCCCGAGGGGCGGGGCGGAGCGCGAGGGGAGCCCGAGAAGCGGGGGGGAGCGCGAGGGGAGCAGGGGGAGCGCGAGGGGAGCAGGGGGAGCCCGAGGAGCGGGGGGGGGAGCGCGAGGGAGCCCGAGAAGCAGGGGGGAGCGCGGGGGTGGGGGGGAGCGCGAGGGGAGCCCGAGAAGCGGGGGGGAGCGCGAGGGGCGGGTGGAGCGGGGAATCCCGAGGGGCGGGGGGGAGCCGGGGGAGCCCGAGGGGCGGGGGGGAGCACGAAGGGAGGCGAGACCCGCAATGGCATGCTCGCGCCGCGGCGCTGCAGCCGGGCGGCTCACGCGTGCGAACCGCAGCCCGCCGCGGCAGCCCGGGACTCCCAGCGAGCGCCCCGAGGCTGCCCGAGCCCGTGGCCGCTCCAAGAGCACCGGGAAGGGGCGACGAGCACGCTCCATTCGCTTACCCGTTACCGAAACGGCGGAGAGCAGCAGCAAACATGGCGACCGGCACTGAGCATGTGCGCGCCGGCTGTCTGCGCATGCGCGCCCCCCCACCGGGTGCAGTACCGCTTTTTGGACACAGGGTGGCAGCAGTGAGCGCGGCGGAACGCTGTGCGCGTGCGCGCCCCCCCCACAGGGTGCAGTACCGATTTTTGGACACAGGGTGGCAGCAGTGAGCACGGCAGAACCCAGTGCGCACGCGCGCCCCCCCCACAGGGTGCAGTACCGATTTTTGGACACAGGGTGGCAGCAGTGAGCGCGGCGGAACCCAGTGCGCACGCGAGCCCCCCCCACAGGGTGCAGTACCGATTTTTGGACACAGGGTGGCAGCAGTGAGCACGGCAGAACCCAGTGCGCACGCGCGCCCCCCCCACAGGGTGCAGTACCGATTTTTGGACACAGGGTGGCAGCAGTGAGCGCGGCGGAACCCAGTGCGCACGCGCGCCCCCCTTTATCGTGCCGTACCGCTTTTTTGACGCCCCGAGGGCAGCAGGGCGCGCGGCCGGCCGCCGTGCGCCCGCGCGCCCCCCTTTCCGTGCCGTACCGCTTTTTTGACGCCCCAAGGGCAGCAGGGCGCGCGGCCGCCCCCGGCACGCACACACCGCTGCAGAGCCCCCCCGCCCGTCCGCCCTTTGCAGAGATTTCACCACCCTCGCCTCGGCTCATCTGCCCTTATTTACAGCGCCTGCTGCGAGGCGCAGCGTCGCCGCGTGTCGTGCTCGAGCCGCTGCTCCTAGAGGCTTCCGTAACAGCGCTTTCCTTTGAACATCGTTGCAAAATACTCCACAGACAAAAAAGAGTCAGAGGCTGCACTTAAAAAAACAAAACGAAAACAAAAAAACCACCCACCTACTTAACGGGACAATTTGCAAGCGTTCCAAGAAGCAGCCGTTCTTCTTTAGGACTTTCGACCTCTCGCCTTTACTGATCGTTAAACAAAATAAACAGCCCAAAGCAAGCCGCGCTATTTGCTTGACAGACTGCTCGGTTTTTATTATTAAACGGTACGAGATGCTGGCACGCGGCATGTCTTCTTCGGATTCTTGGGCTGACGTTCCTTCGGCCGCACGCACGCGGTCAAAGGCGTCTTTTTCACGTCCCGCCGTCAGGGCCTCCCCAGCAATTCCCGCAGCGACTCCCCCCTCGGGACAAACAGCTCGAGGACACGCACGGTCTTGCTAAAAGAACGGGGGGGGGGGGGGGGAACAAACGCGTGCGCTGAGCGCGGCACTCGCAGACCCGATCTTCGGGTCCAAAAGAAAACTCTCTAAAGCGGACCCGGCGGGCCAAAGAGGTCCCTTCTTTGCGCCACGCTTCTTTCCTCGCACAGACGTCGGCCGCCTCTGCCCGCTCTCACGGTATCCCCTACCGGCAAGGACACGGCGAAACGTTTCGGAAACGACGGCGTTTCCCAGAAGCGTTTCCGCCGCCTTGGGAAAACGGCCGAAGGAGAGGCTCACGCGGGGCGCGTAGCTAGAAAGAACGCTCCGCACAAAGGCCTAAAATGACCAGCCCGGAGCAGGGATCCCGGGCTCTCCGGGAGCGCAGGAGTTCTCACGTCCTTACTGAGCAGAGACCGCTGCCCGTGAAACACGAGACGCCGCAGCGACGCCGATCGTTGGAGGGAAGCCTGCAATAAGAGCGAAAGAAAAGCAGACGTTGAGGACAAAGACCAAGTTACGAGCCCCTCGCGATTCAGACACGCTTCTAGATTTACCGCCTATTTCAAGGCGCGCCTTCGGCAATTCCGTCCAATTGATTTTCCCCGAAGCCCGAGACGCGGACGAAACGCCTCTCAAAGGAAGGTACGGCATAACCGCTCTGGCCTATAAACTACCGGTTTCGACGCAGGAAAAGCACAGGGAAAGCACTAGCGTTCCCCCCAAGAAACCACGTCCAAGCGGACCGATGAAGTAGGCCCCAAGTCTGAAAGCGGACCTAAAGGAGCCCGTTTGGCGGTCGCGAGCTGGAATACACCGTTCTCCTTCTCACTAACAACCTCCCGTAGAGACCGGCAGCTGTACAGCGCCTTCTACGCTACACGGAGGAGTCGGATAGCGGGCAGATGCCGCGTCCCGAATGCGCAACTAGAGATTGGAACGCACGGACGTAAACAAACGCCCGTGACGTAGCGGAGGTCTAGCGTATTCACGTTTACCGTGCGTCAGTTCTCCTCTGCGGACAGGCCGTTCCATCTTCTTTACTCGTTAGCTGACAGACGCCCTAGGAGAAAGCAAAGAAAGGAAGAAATTCAAAAGGAAATGAAACAGATCGGAGGGAGCCTCAAAGGCTTTGATCCATCCCCCCAGGCAGCCGAACCACCTTCGCAAAGGCACACCTCAAAAGACACATCCTTCCGGGATCGCTGCACAGCCCAGCCAGAAAAGAGGAACAGAAACAAACAGAACGAGAAGGCTGCAGAGGGGGACGGAGGGCCGGAAAGGAGCCTGCTGTCCAGCGATGGTATCTTACCGCTCCTTGCGCGTTAGCAGCCCCTTTCAGATGCTTAAGCCCAAATTCTCTCAGCCCTTAACAGCTTCAGTACCCGCGGCACCTAGTTTTTCCACGCTCTCCAGTCTTCCTCGCTCTTTCCCGTCTCGGGCGAAAAGCCTCCCAGACCCCGTCTGCACTTACGCGCTTCCTTAAAACAGGATCGCCGAAATCAACCGAACGGGCTGAGCTGCTCCTCTTCCGCTCGCCGGCCCTCGGAACGTCAGCCTGCAAACGAATCGGACCACCGAGGTCACCGGCAGAGTCTCCTTTCGGAGCTCGGCCCCCCCCAAGCTTTAACGACGGTTTCCCAAGCGGGGCAAACGCAGGGCCTCCCTTCGGCCCCGGAACGGTTTTTATCGCGGGCTCCCAAGTCGCCGTTACGACACTAAGCGGCAAAGCAAGGCAAAGACAGCTGGGGTCGCAGCTTACCCACCTAGGCACGAAAATTCTTCTTTGAGGCCTCCCTCGCTGCTTTTGCCAGGTAAACACACCAAAACAAAGCTCCCGACAGGCAGCTGAGGCTTCACATGGACCTCGGGGCCCCGCTAGCAACGGCGACGCCGGAGCCGCCGGGCTACCAGGCGCTATTCCCCCCCCCTCCCCTCCCCTCCCCTCCCCTGCCCTGCCGGCCCGCGAACCGCGGCTTATTACTCACGAGTCCGGGAAGGACGCCGCCGACCTTCCCGCGGCCGAAGGCTCCTCGTCAGGAGCGGGCAGAGAACCTTTCCGCCGGCATTCGGAGTCTCCCGGCCGCTCTCGACACCCGATAACTTGCCGAGAAAGGGCTGAGGGCGGGAGCCTGCAGTTCTTCACGGCAGCACACAGTCGTTCCCCGATGTGCCGAACGCCTAGCATTAACACAATTTAGAAATACAAAAATACCACCGCTACAGGGCGCAAAGCCAAGCTGAAATTTCGGCAGCCAAAGCAAACCTCTGCGCGCCCGACAGAACGAGCCACGTGCATCGGCGCCTACAGCTCCTCAAGGCTAGCGAGGCCTCGTGGGCGACGTTCCTCTGGCAGGCTGCGCAGCTGAACTCCCCCGTGTCGCCTAAGAGTCCGTGACGTGACGTATTCAAAGCTCAGCAGAAATTAACAATCCAAAGTTGTTTCTAAGCACAAAAGCGGATCTACTACACGAGAAGGAAGGAGTCCTAATTCCGCAAGGCTTTACCTTTTCTTCGAGCTGCCGTCTTCCTGCTGCCCCACATACCATTGCCAGGCAATTAACCTGGGGTCGCGCTAAATGAGCCTTCCTCTTCGTTTTACAATTCGCACGCTTGCCTCTCCCTCTCTCTCTGGCCACCTGACCGCCGTTCCCCGAAGACGGGAATTTGCCGTCTTGGAGCTCTTAAAGCACGACGCTTCACAGATGCAGAGAGTCACGCGCACGGAAACGGATGGACGCAGCGTCCTTTCCGTAACGCGTACGCACCTTCCGTTAGATGTCGCTCATCTGTTATTCCGATCGCTATTACCGGCGAACCTTCCTCACCGGGAGGAACGGGCTTTCCCTTTCGGGGCGACGGAGACGGCTCTCGCTCGGTTCCCTTTAATTTTATTACTTCGGCTCGCTTACGTTTCTCTGTCTCTTCAGCTTCAGCCGTGGCAACGAATCTAAAAATTAAATATCCTATCTTTCCTTTTCTACGTACGCGTGTACGATAACAAAACAAAATACAAACGACCGAAGCAAAACTAAGGCAGCTACGGTTAACAAGAGGCGCAGGGCAGCAACGGGTCGCTTAGTCCTCAGCGCTGCCTCCGGGAGGGAGGCCGAAAGAACGAACGTTCCGCATCAAGAGTTACCTTGGTTACCCGGGCCAGAACGCCTCCTACTGTCGCAGCTTCTGGGGAGATCGAGGGTCCGCTGCTGCATTTTTGCTTCCTCCTTTCAGCCCGCCCCTTCGGGAGTAAGCGCAAAAAACCGCTCGCTCGTCCGGCTTTGCTCTTTGTCAGCATTTGCTATTGTCGGTTCCGCCTCTGTAACAAAGACAGAAAATTGCATTTCGCTTCCAACAAAACACTTCGATTTACACGCGTTCTTTTTCTCTTTCCCGTGGTTTTTTTTTTTTTTTTTTCTTTCCCCCCTTTCTTTCTTTTTCCTTCTTTCCCTCAAAGGAAAGGTCTTAATACACCGCTTTGCATCGTACGTTACGGGGTAAGCCGTTTGGAAACGCTACAGGGCCGACGCCGCGCCGCAACCCTGCTCCGGGGCCCGCCTGCCCCCCCGCTCCGCTCCGCCGCGCCGCCTCCGCAGGGGCGAGCGCGTGCCCCGGCCCGCGCTGCCAACGAACTGGCGCCCTAAACGCCGCGCACGCAAAACGCAAAGTCACACCCGCGCTCCCGGCGCGGCGCCGGGTCCCAGCCCGCCCCCCCACTCGCCCCGCACCGCCGCCTCCACGCAGCGACGGCCGCAGCGGGCAGGATGCAGCCCGACGCCCCCCGAACCTATGCGTTCGCCTCACCCGGGGGCCCCACATCCTTCACTCCACGCCACCTCCGCACTCACCCGCCGCCGCCGCCGAGCGAAAACGCCCTCCCTGCTCGCCGCCATCTTGCTTCCCCGCCGCCGCGCATGCGCCGCTCGCCAACGGACTGCGGCGGCAGTGACGCTTGAGCACCGCGCACGTGCCGGCTCGGACAGCGCGGGGGGGGGGAGCGAGGGGAGCGGGAGGGGCGGGGGGGAGCGAGGGGAGCGGGAGGGGAGCAGAGGGAGCCCGAGGGGCGGGGGGGAGCGAGGGGAGCCCGAGGGGCGGGGCGGAGTGCAAGGGGAGCGCGAGAGGCGGGGGGGAGCGTGAGGGGAGCAGGGGGGCCCGAGGAGCGGGGGGGAGCGCGAGGGGACCAGGGGGAGCGCGAGGGGCGGGGCGGAGCGCGAGGGGAGCAAGGGGAGCCCGAGAGGAGCCTGAGAAGCAGGGGGGAGCCCGAGAAGCGGGGGGGAGCGCGAGGGGAGCAGGGGGAGTGCAAGGGGCGGGGCAGAGCGCGAGGGGAGCAAGGGGAGCCCGAGGAGCGGGGGGAGCGTGAGAGGAGCCTGAGAAGCAGGGGGGAGCCCGAGAAGCGGGGGGGAGCGCGAGGGGCGGGTGGAGCGGGGAATCCCGAGGGGCGGGGGGGAGCCGGGGAGCCCGAGGGGCGGGGGGGAGCACGAAGGGAGGCGAGACCCGCAATGGCATGCTCGCGCCGCGGCGCTGCAGCCGGGCGGCTCACGCGTGCGAACCGCAGCCCGCCGCGGCAGCCCGGGACTCCCAGCGAGCGCCCCGAGGCTGCCCGAGCCCGTGGCCGCTCCAAGAGCACCGGGAAGGGGCGACGAGCACGCTCCATTCGCTTACCCGTTACCGAAACGGCGGAGAGCAGCAGCAAACATGGCGACCGGCACTGAGCATGTGCGCGCCGGCTGTCTGCGCATGCGCGCCCCCCCCACCGGGTGCAGTACCGCTTTTTGGACACAGGGTGGCAGCAGTAAGCGCGGCGGAACCCAGTGCGCGTGCGCGCCCCCCTTTATCGTGCCCAACCGCTTTTTGACGCCCCGAGGGCAGCAGGGCGCGCGGCCGGCCGCCGTGCGCCCGCGCGCCACCCTTTCCGTGCCGTACCGCTTTTTTGACGCCCCGAGGGCAGCAGGGCGCGCGGCCGCCCCCGGCACGCGCACACCGCTGCAGAGCCCCCCCGCCCGTCCGCCCTTTGCAGAGATTTCACCACCCTCGCCTCGGCTCATCTGCCCTTATTTACAGCGCCTGCTGCGAGGCGCAGCGTCGCCGCGTGTCGTGCTCGAGCCGCTGCTCCTAGAGGCTTCCGTAACAGCGCTTTCCTTTGAACATCGTTGCAAAATACTCCACAGACAAAAAAGAGTCAGAGGCTGCACTTAAAAAAACAAAACGAAAACAAAAAAACCACCCACCTACTTAACGGGACAATTTGCAAGCGTTCCAAGAAGCAGCCGTTCTTCTTTAGAACTTTCGACCTCTCGCCTTTACTGATCGTTAAACAAAATAAACAGCCCAAAGCAAGCCGCGCTATTTGCTTGACAGACTGCTCGGTTTTTATTATTAAACGGTACGAGATGCTGGCACGCGGCATGTCTTCTTCGGATTCTTGGGCTGACGTTCCTTCGGCCGCACGCACGCGGTCAAAGGCGTCTTTTTCACGTCCCGCCGTCAGGGCCTCCCCAGCAATTCCCGCAGCGACTCCCCCCTCGGGACAAACAGCTCGAGGACACGCACGGTCTTGCTAAAAGAACGGGGGGGGGGGGGGGAACAAACGCGTGCGCTGAGCGCGGCACTCGCAGACCCGATCTTCGGGTCCAAAAGAAAACTCTCTAAAGCGGACCAGGCGGGCCAAAGAGGTCCCTTCTTTGCGCCACGCTTCTTTCCTCGCACAGACGTCGGCCGCCTCTGCCCGCTCTCACGGTATCCCCTACCGGCAAGGACACGGCGAAACGTTTCGGAAACGACGGCGTTTCCCAGAAGCGTTTCCGCCGCCTTGGGAAAACGGCCGAAGGAGAGGCTCACGCGGGGCGCGTAGCTAGAAAGAACGCTCCGCACAAAGGCCTAAAATGACCAGCCCGGAGCAGGGATCCCGGGCTCTCCGGGAGCGCAGGAGTTCTCACGTCCTTACTGAGCAGAGACCGCTGCCCGTGAAACACGAGACGCCGCAGCGACGCCGATCGTTGGAGGGAAGCCTGCAATAAGAGCGAAAGAAAAGCAGACGTTGAGGACAAAGACCAAGTTACGAGCCCCTCGCGATTCAGACACGCTTCTAGATTTACCGCCTATTTCAAGGCGCGCCTTCGGCAATTCCGTCCAATTGATTTTCCCCGAAGCCCGAGACGCGGACGAAACGCCTCTCAAAGGAAGGTACGGCATAACCGCTCTGGCCTATAAACTACCGGTTTCGACGCAGGAAAAGCACAGGGAAAGCACTAGCGTTCCCCCCAAGAAACCACGTCCAAGCGGACCGATGAAGTAGGCCCCAAGTCTGAAAGCGGACCTAAAGGAGCCCGTTTGGCGGTCGCGAGCTGGAATACACCGTTCTCCTTCTCACTAACAACCTCCCGTAGAGACCGGCAGCTGTACAGCGCCTTCTACGCTACACGGAGGAGTCGGATAGCGGGCAGATGCCGCGTCCCGAATGCGCAACTAGAGATTTGAACGCACGGACGTAAACAAACGCCCGTGACGTAGCGGAGGTCTAGCGTATTCACGTTTACCGTGCGTCAGTTCTCCTCTGCGGACAGGCCGTTCCATCTTCTTTACTCGTTAGCTGACAGACGCCCTAGGAGAAAGCAAAGAAAGGAAGAAATTCAAAAGGAAATGAAACAGATCGGAGGGAGCCTCAAAGGCTTTGATCCATCCCCCCAGGCAGCCGAACCACCTTCGCAAAGGCACACCTCAAAAGACACGTCCTTCCGGGATCGCTGCACAGCCCAGCCAGAAAAGAGGAACAGAAACAAACAGAACGAGAAGGCTGCAGAGGGGGACGGAGGGCCGGAAAGGAGCCTGCTGTCCAGCGATGGTATCTTACCGCTCCTTGCGCGTTAGCAGCCCCTTTCAGATGCTTAAGCCCAAATTCTCTCAGCCCTTAACAGCTTCAGTACCCGCGGCACCTAGTTTTTCCACGCTCTCCAGTCTTCCTCGCTCTTTCCTGTCTCGGGCGAAAAGCCTCCCAGACCCCGTCTGCACTTACGCGCTTCCTTAAAACAGGATCGCCGAAATCAACCGAACGGGCTGAGCTGCTCCTCTTCCGCTCGCCGGCCCTCGGAACGTCAGCCTGCAAACGAATCGGACCACCGAGGTCACCGGCAGAGTCTCCTTTCGGAGCTCGGCCCCCCCCAAGCTTTAACGACGGTTTCCCAAGCGGGGCAAACGCAGGGCCTCCCTTCGGCCCCGGAACGGTTTTTATCGCGGGCTCCCAAGTCGCCGTTACGACACTAAGCGGCAAAGCAAGGCAAAGACAGCTGGGGTCGCAGCTTACCCACCTAGGCACGAAAATTCTTCTTTGAGGCCTCCCTCGCTGCTTTTGCCAGGTAAACACACCAAAACAAAGCTCCCGACAGGCAGCTGAGGCTTCACATGGACCTCGGGGCCCCGCTAGCAACGGCGACGCCGGAGCCGCCGGGCTACCAGGCGCTATTCCCCCCCCCTCCCCTCCCCTCCCCTCCCCTGCCCTGCCGGCCCGCGAACCGCGGCTTATTACTCACGAGTCCGGGAAGGACGCCGCCGACCTTCCCGCGGCCGAAGGCTCCTCGTCAGGAGCGGGCAGAGAACCTTTCCGCCGGCATTCGGAGTCTCCCGGCCGCTCTCGACACCCGATAACTTGCCGAGAAAGGGCTGAGGGCGGGAGCCTGCAGTTCTTCACGGCAGCACACAGTCGTTCCCCGATGTGCCGAACGCCTAGCATTAACACAATTTAGAAATACAAAAATACCACCGCTACAGGGCGCAAAGCCAAGCTGAAATTTCGGCAGCCAAAGCAAACCTCTGCGCGCCCGACAGAACGAGCCACGTGCATCGGCGCCTACAGCTCCTCAAGGCTAGCGAGGCCTCGTGGGCGACGTTCCTCTGGCAGGCTGCGCAGCTGAACTCCCCCGTGTCGCCTAAGAGTCCGTGACGTGACGTATTCAAAGCTCAGCAGAAATTAACAATCCAAAGTTGTTTCTAAGCACAAAAGCGGATCTACTACACGAGAAGGAAGGAGTCCTAATTCCGCAAGGCTTTACCTTTTCTTCGAGCTGCCGTCTTCCTGCTGCCCCACATACCATTGCCAGGCAATTAACCTGGGGTCGCGCTAAATGAGCCTTCCTCTTCGTTTTACAATTCGCACGCTTGCCTCTCCCTCTCTCGCTGGCCACCTGACCGCCGTTCCCCGAAGACGGGAATTTGCCGTCTTGGAGCTCTTAAAGCACGACGCTTCACAGATGCAGAGAGTCACGCGCACGGAAACGGATGGACGCAGCGTCCTTTCCGTAACGCGTACGCACCTTCCGTTAGATGTCGCTCATCTGTTATTCCGATCGCTATTACCGGCGAACCTTCCTCACCGGGAGGAACGGGCTTTCCCTTTCGGGGCGACGGAGACGGCTCTCGCTCGGTTCCCTTTAATTTTATTACTTCGGCTCGCTTACGTTTTTCTGTCTCTTCAGCTTCAGCCGTGGCAACGAACCTAAAAATTAAATATCCTATCTTTCCTTTTCTACGTACGCGTGTACGATAACAAAACAAAATACAAACGACCGAAGCAAAACTAAGGCAGCTACGGTTAACAAGAGGCGCAGGGCAGCAACGGGTCGCTTAGTCCTCAGCGCTGCCTCCGGGAGGGAGGCCGAAAGAACGAACGTTCCGCATCAAGAGTTACCTTGGTTACCCGGGCCAGAACGCCTCCTACTGTCGCAGCTTCTGGGGAGATCGAGGGTCCGCTGCTGCATTTTTGCTTCCTCCTTTCAGCCCGCCCCTTCGGGAGTAAGCGCAAAAAACCGCTCGCTCGTCCGGCTTTGCTCTTTGTCAGCATTTGCTATTGTCGGTTCCGCCTCTGTAACAAAGACAGAAAATTGCATTTCGCTTCCAACAAAACACTTCGATTTACACGCGTTTTCTCTTTCCCGTGGTTTTTTTTTTTTTTTTCTTTCCCCCCTTTCTTTCTTTTTCCTTCTTTCCCTCAAAGGAAAGGTCTTAATACACCGCTTTGCATCGTACGTTACGGGGTAAGCCGTTTGGAAACGCTACAGGGCCGACGCCGCGCCGCAACCCTGCTCCGGGGCCCGCCTGCCCCCCCGCTCCGCTCCGCCGCGCCGCCTCCGCAGGGGCGAGCGCGTGCCCCGGCCCGCGCTGCCAACGAACTGGCGCCCTAAACGCCGCGCACGCAAAACGCAAAGTCACACCCGCGCTCCCGGCGCGGCGCCGGGTCCCAGCCCGCCCCCCCACTCGCCCCGCACCCCCACTCGCCCCGCACCGCCGCCTCCACGCAGCGACGGCCGCAGCGGGCAGGATGCAGCCCGACGCCCCCCGAACCTATGCGTTCGCCTCACCCGGGGGCCCCACATCCTTCACTCCACGACACCTCCGCACTCACCCGCCGCCGCCGCCGCCGAGCGAAAACGCCCTCCCTGCTTGCCGCCATCTTGCTTCCCCGCCGCCGCGCATGCGCCGCTCGCCAACGGACTGCGGCGGCAGTGACGCTTGAGCACCGCGCACGTGCCGGCTCGGACAGCGCGGGGGGGGGGAGCGAGGGGAGCGGGAGGGGCGGGGGGGAGCGAGGGGAGCGGGAGGGGAGCCCGAGGGGCGGGGCGGAGTGCGAGGGGAGCGCGAGACGCGGGGGGGAGCGGGAGGGGAGCAGGGGGGCCCGAGGAGCGGGGGGGAGCACGAGGGGAGCCCGAGAAGCGGGGGGGAGCGCGGGGGCGGGGGGGAGCGCGAGGGGACCAGGGGGAGCGCGAGGGGCGGGGCGGAGCGCGAGGGGAGCAAGGGGAGCCCGAGAGGAGCCTGAGAAGCAGGGGGGAGCCCGAGAAGCTGGGGGGAGCGCGAGGGGAGCAGGGGGAGTGCGAGGGGTGGGGCAGAGCGCGAGGGGAGCAAGGGGAGCCCGAGGAGCGGGGGGGAGCGTGAGAGGAGCCTGAGAAGCAGGGGGGAGCCCGAGAAGCGGGGGGGAGCGCGAGGGGAGCCCGAGAAGCGGGGGGGAGCGCGAGGGGAGCAGGGGGAGCCCGAGGGGCGGGGCGGAGCGCGAGGGGAGCGCGAGGGGCGAGGCGGAGCGCGAGGGGAGCAGGGGGAGCGCGAGGGGAGCAGGGGGAGCGCGAGGGGAGCAGGGGGAGCGCGAGGGGAGCCCGAGAAGCGGGGGGGAGCGCGAGGGGAGCCCGAGAAGCGGGGCGGAGCGCGAGGGGAGCAGGGGGAGCGCGAGGGGAGCAGGGGGAGCCCGAGGGGCGGGGCGGAGCGCGAGGGGAGCCCGAGAAGCGGGGGGGAGCGCGGGGGGAGCAGGGGGAGCCCGAGGGGCGGGGCGGAGCGCGAGGGGAGCGCGAGGGGTGGGGCGGAGCGCGAGGGGAGCAGGGGGAGCGCGAGGGGAGCAGGGGGAGCCCGAGGGGAGCAGGGGGAGCCCGAGGGGAGCAGGGGGAGCCCGAGGGGCGGGGCGGAGCGCGAGGGGAGCCCGAGAAGCGGGGGGGAGCGCGAGGGGCGGGGCGGAGCGCGAGGGGAGCAGGGGGAGCCCGAGGAGCGGGGGGGGAGCGCGAGGGGAGCCCGAGAAGCAGGGGGGAGCGCGGGGGTGGGGGGGAGCGCGAGGGGAGCCCGAGAAGCGGGGGGGAGCGCGAGGGGCGGGTGGAGCGGGGAATCCCGAGGGGCGGGGGGGAGCCGGGGGAGCCCGAGGGGCGGGGGGGAGCACGAAGGGAGGCGAGACCCGCAATGGCATGCTCGCGCCGCGGCGCTGCAGCCGGGCGGCTCACGCGTGCGAACCGCAGCCCGCCGCGGCAGCCCGGGACTCCCAGCGAGCGCCCCGAGGCTGCCCGAGCCCGTGGCCGCTCCAAGAGCGCCGGGAAGGGGCGACGAGCACGCTCCATTCGCTTACCCGTTACCGAAACGGCGGAGAGCAGCAGCAAACATGGCGACCGGCACTGAGCATGTGCGCGCCGGCTGTCTGCGCATGCGCGCCCCCCCCACCGGGTGCAGTACCGCTTTTTGGACACAGGGTGGCAGCAGTGAGCGCGGCGGAACGCTGTGCGCGTGCGCGCCCCCCCCACAGGTTGCAGTACCGATTGTTGGACACAGGGTGGCAGCAGTGAGCACGGCGGAACCCAGTGCGCACGCGAGCCCCCCCCACAGGGTGCAGTACCGATTTTTGGACACAGGGTGGCAGCAGTGAGCATGGCAGAACCCAGTGCGCACGCGCGCCCCCCCACAGGGTGCAGTACCGCTTTTTGGACACAGGGTGGCAGCAGTGAGCACGGCGGAACGCTGTGCGCACGCGCGCCCCCCCCACAGGGTGCAGTACCGATTTTTGGACACAGGGTGGCAGCAGTGAGCACGGCGGAACCCAGTGCGCATGCGCGCCCCCCTTTATCGTGCCGTACCGCTTTTTTGACGCCCCGAGGGCAGCAGGGCGCGCGGCCGGCCGCCGTGCGCCTGCGCGCCCCCCTTTCCGTGCCGTACCGCTTTTTTGACGCCCCGAGGGCAGCAGGGCGCGCGGCCGCCCCCGGCACGCGCACACCGCTGCAGAGCCCCCCCGCCCGCCCTTTGCAGACATTTCACCACCCTCGCCTCGGCTCATCTGCCCTTATTTACAGCGCCTGCTGCGAGGCGCAGCGTCGCCGCGTGTCGTGCTCGAGCCGCTGCTCCTAGAGGCTTCAGTAACAGCGCTTTCCTTTGAACATCGTTGCAAAATACTCCACAGACAAAAAAGAGTCAGAGGCTGCACTTAAAAAAACAAAACGAAAACAAAAAAACCACCCACCTACTTAACGGGACAATTTGCAAGCGTTCCAAGAAGCAGCCGTTCTTCTTTAGAACTTTCGACCTCTCGCCTTTACTGATCGTTAAACAAAATAAACAGCCCAAAGCAAGCCGCGCTATTTGCTTGACAGACTGCTCGGTTTTTATTATTAAACGGTACGAGATGCTGGCACGCGGCATGTCTTCTTCGGATTCTTGGGCTGACGTTCCTTCGGCCGCACGCACGCGGTCAAAGGCGTCTTTTTCACGTCCCGCCGTCAGGGCCTCCCCAGCAATTCCCGCAGCGACTCCCCCCTCGGGACAAACAGCTCGAGGACACGCACGGTCTTGCTAAAAGAACGGGGGGGGGGGGGGGGGAACAAACGCGTGCGCTGAGCGCGGCACTCGCAGACCCGATCTTCGGGTCCAAAAGAAAACTCTCTAAAGCGGACCAGGCGGGCCAAAGAGGTCCCTTCTTTGCGCCACGCTTCTTTCCTCGCACAGACGTCGGCCGCCTCTGCCCGCTCTCACGGTATCCCCTACCGGCAAGGACACGGCGAAACGTTTCGGAAACGACGGCGTTTCCCAGAAGCGTTTCCGCCGCCTTGGGAAAACGGCCGAAGGAGAGGCTCACGCGGGGCGCGTAGCTAGAAAGAACGCTCCGCACAAAGGCCTAAAATGACCAGCCCGGAGCAGGGATCCCGGGCTCTCCGGGAGCGCAGGAGTTCTCACGTCCTTACTGAGCAGAGACCGCTGCCCGTGAAACACGAGACGCCGCAGCGACGCCGATCGTTGGAGGGAAGCCTGCAATAAGAGCGAAAGAAAAGCAGACGTTGAGGACAAAGACCAAGTTACGAGCCCCTCGCGATTCAGACACGCTTCTAGATTTACCGCCTATTTCAAGGCGCGCCTTCGGCAATTCCGTCCAATTGATTTTCCCCGAAGCCCGAGACGCGGACGAAACGCCTCTCAAAGGAAGGTACGGCATAACCGCTCTGGCCTATAAACTACCGGTTTCGACGCAGGAAAAGCACAGGGAAAGCACTAGCGTTCCCCCCAAGAAACCACGTCCAAGCGGACCGATGAAGTAGGCCCCAAGTCTGAAAGCGGACCTAAAGGAGCCCGTTTGGCGGTCGCGAGCTGGAATACACCGTTCTCCTTCTCACTAACAACCTCCCGTAGAGACCGGCAGCTGTACAGCGCCTTCTACGCTACACGGAGGAGTCGGATAGCGGGCAGATGCCGCGTCCCGAATGCGCAACTAGAGATTGGAACGCACGGACGTAAACAAACGCCCGTGACGTAGCGGAGGTCTAGCGTATTCACGTTTACCGTGCGTCAGTTCTCCTCTGCGGACAGGCCGTTCCATCTTCTTTACTCGTTAGCTGACAGACGCCCTAGGAGAAAGCAAAGAAAGGAAGAAATTCAAAAGGAAATGAAACAGATCGGAGGGAGCCTCAAAGGCTTTGATCCATCCCCCCAGGCAGCCGAACCACCTTCGCAAAGGCACACCTCAAAAGACACGTCCTTCCGGGATCGCTGCACAGCCCAGCCAGAAAAGAGGAACAGAAACAAACAGAACGAGAAGGCTGCAGAGGGGGACGGAGGGCCGGAAAGGAGCCTGCTGTCCAGCGATGGTATTTTACCGCTCCTTGCGCGTTAGCAGCCCCTTTCAGATGCTTAAGCCCAAATTCTCTCAGCCCTTAACAGCTTCAGTACCCGCGGCACCTAGTTTTTCCACGCTCTCCAGTCTTCCTCGCTCTTTCCCGTCTCGGGCGAAAAGCCTCCCAGACCCCGTCTGCACTTACGCGCTTCCTTAAAACAGGATCGCCGAAATCAACCGAACGGGCTGAGCTGCTCCTCTTCCGCTCGCCGGCCCTCGGAACGTCAGCCTGCAAACGAATCGGACCACCGAGGTCACCGGCAGAGTCTCCTTTCGGAGCTCGGCCCCCCCCCCAAGCTTTAACGACGGTTTCCCAAGCGGGGCAAACGCAGGGCCTCCCTTCGGCCCCGGAACGGTTTTTATCGCGGGCTCCCAAGTCGCCGTTACGACACTAAGCGGCAAAGCAAGGCAAAGACAGCTGGGGTCGCAGCTTACCCACCTAGGCACGAAAATTCTTCTTTGAGGCCTCCCTCGCTGCTTTTGCCAGGTAAACACACCAAAACAAAGCTCCCGACAGGCAGCTGAGGCTTCACATGGACCTCGGGGCCCCGCTAGCAACGGCGACGCCGGAGCCGCCGGGCTACCAGGCGCTATTCCCCCCCCCCTCCCCTCCCCTCCCCTCCCCTGCCCTGCCGGCCCGCGAACCGCGGCTTATTACTCACGAGTCCGGGAAGGACGCCGCCGACCTTCCCGCGGCCGAAGGCTCCTCGTCAGGAGCGGGCAGAGAACCTTTCCGCCGGCATTCGGAGTCTCCCGGCCGCTCTCGACACCCGATAACTTGCCGAGAAAGGGCTGAGGGCGGGAGCCTGCAGTTCTTCACGGCAGCACACAGTCGTTCCCCGATGTGCCGAACGCCTAGCATTAACACAATTTAGAAATACAAAAATACCACCGCTACAGGGCGCAAAGCCAAGCTGAAATTTCGGCAGCCAAAGCAAACCTCTGCGCGCCCGACAGAACGAGCCACGTGCATCGGCGCCTACAGCTCCTCAAGGCTAGCGAGGCCTCGTGGGCGACGTTCCTCTGGCAGGCTGCGCAGCTGAACTCCCCCGTGTCGCCTAAGAGTCCGTGACGTGACGTATTCAAAGCTCAGCAGAAATTAACAATCCAAAGTTGTTTCTAAGCACAAAAGCGGATCTACTACACGAGAAGGAAGGAGTCCTAATTCCGCAAGGCTTTACCTTTTCTTCGAGCTGCCGTCTTCCTGCTGCCCCAAAGACCATTGCCAGGCAATTAACCTGGGGTCGCGCTAAATGAGCCTTCCTCTTCGTTTTACAATTCGCACGCTTGCCTCTCCCTCTCTCGCTGGCCACCTGACCGCCGTTCCCCGAAGACGGGAATTTGCCGTCTTGGAGCTCTTAAAGCACGACGCTTCACAGATGCAGAGAGTCACGCGCACGGAAACGGATGGACGCAGCGTCCTTTCCGTAACGCGTACGCACCTTCCGTTAGATGTCGCTCATCTGTTATTCCGATCGCTATTACCGGCGAACCTTCCTCACCGGGAGGAACGGGCTTTCCCTTTCGGGGCGACGGAGACGGCTCTCGCTCGGTTCCCTTTAATTTTATTACTTCGGCTCGCTTACGTTTTTCTGTCTCTTCAGCTTCAGCCGTGGCAACGAACCTAAAAATTAAATATCCTATCTTTCCTTTTCTACGTACGCGTGTACGATAACAAAACAAAATACAAACGACCGAAGCAAAACTAAGGCAGCTACGGTTAACAAGAGGCGCAGGGCAGCAACGGGTCGCTTAGTCCTCAGCGCTGCCTCCGGGAGGGAGGCCGAAAGAACGAACGTTCCGCATCAAGAGTTACCTTGGTTACCCGGGCCAGAACGCCTCCTACTGTCGCAGCTTCTGGGGAGATCGAGGGTCCGCTGCTGCATTTTTGCTTCCTCCTTTCAGCCCGCCCCTTCGGGAGTAAGCGCAAAAAACCGCTCGCTCGTCCGGCTTTGCTCTTTGTCAGCATTTGCTATTGTCGGTTCCGCCTCTGTAACAAAGACAGAAAATTGCATTTCGCTTCCAACAAAACACTTCGATTTACACGCGTTTTCTCTTTCCCGTGGTTTTTTTTTTTTTTTTCTTTCCCCCCTTTCTTTCTTTTTCCTTCTTTCCCTCAAAGGAAAGGTCTTAATACACCGCTTTGCATCGTACGTTACGGGGTAAGCCGTTTGGAAACACTACAGGGCCGACGCCGCGCCGCAACCCTGCTCCGGGGCCCGCCTGCCCCCCCGCTCCGCTCCGCCGCGCCGCCTCCGCAGGGGCGAGCGCGTGCCCCGGCCCGCGCTGCCAACGAACTGGCGCCCTAAACGCCGCGCACGCAAAACGCAAAGTCACACCCGCGCTCCCGGCGCGGCGCCGGGTCCCAGCCCGCCCCCCCACTCGCCCCGCACCCCCACTCGCCCCGCACCGCCGCCTCCACGCAGCGACGGCCGCAGCGGGCAGGATGCAGCCCGACGCCCCCCGAACCTATGCGTTCGCCTCACCCGGGGGCCCCACATCCTTCACTCCACGACACCTCCGCACTCACCCGCCGCCGCCGCCGCCGAGCGAAAACGCCCTCCCTGCTTGCCGCCATCTTGCTTCCCCGCCGCCGCGCATGCGCCGCTCGCCAACGGACTGCGGCGGCAGTGACGCTTGAGCACCGCGCACGTGCCGGCTCGGACAGCGCGGGGGGGGGGGAGCGAGGGGAGCGGGAGGGGCGGGGGGGAGCGAGGGGAGCGGGAGGGGAGCCCGAGGGGCGGGGCGGAGTGCGAGGGGAGCGCGAGAGGCGGGGGGGAGCGTGAGGGGAGCAGGGGGGCCCGAGGAGCGGGGGGGAGCACGAGGGGAGCCCGAGAAGCGGGGGGGAGCGCGGGGGCGGGGGGGAGCGCGAGGGGACCAGGGGGAGCGCGAGGGGAGCAAGGGGAGCCCGAGAGGAGCCTGAGAAGCAGGGGGGAGCCCGAGAAGCTGGGGGGAGCGCGAGGGGAGCAGGGGGAGTGCGAGGGGTGGGGCAGAGCGCGAGGGGAGCAAGGGGAGCCCGAGGAGCGGGGGGGAGCGTGAGAGGAGCCTGAGAAGCAGGGGGGAGCCCGAGAAGCGGGGGGGAGCGCGAGGGGAGCCCGAGAAGCGGGGGGGAGCGCGAGGGGAGCAGGGGGAGCCCGAGGGGCGGGGCGGAGCGCGAGGGGAGCGCGAGGGGCGAGGCGGAGCGCGAGGGGAGCAGGGGGAGCGCGAGGGGAGCAGGGGGAGCGCGAGGGGAGCCCGAGAAGCGGGGGGGAGCGCGAGGGGAGCCCGAGAAGCGGGGCGGAGCGCGAGGGGAGCAGGGGGAGCGCGAGGGGAGCAGGGGGAGCCCGAGGGGCGGGGCGGAGCGCGAGGGGAGCCCGAGAAGCGGGGGGGAGCGCGGGGGGAGCAGGGGGAGCCCGAGGGGCGGGGCGGAGCGCGAGGGGAGCGCGAGGGGTGGGGCGGAGCGCGAGGGGAGCAGGGGGAGCCCGAGGGGAGCAGGGGGAGCCCGAGGGGAGCAGGGGGAGCCCGAGGGGCGGGGCGGAGCGCGAGGGGAGCCCGAGAAGCGGGGGGGAGCGCGAGGGGCGGGGCGGAGCGCGAGGGGAGCAGGGGGAGCCCGAGGAGCGGGGGGGGAGCGCGAGGGGAGCCCGAGAAGCAGGGGGGAGCGCGGGGGTGGGGGGGAGCGCGAGGGGAGCCCGAGAAGCGGGGGGGAGCGCGAGGGGCGGGTGGAGCGGGGAATCCCGAGGGGCGGGGGGGAGCCGGGGGAGCCCGAGGGGCGGGGGGGAGCACGAAGGGAGGCGAGACCCGCAATGGCATGCTCGCGCCGCGGCGCTGCAGCCGGGCGGCTCACGCGTGCGAACCGCAGCCCGCCGCGGCAGCCCGGGACTCCCAGCGAGCGCCCCGAGGCTGCCCGAGCCCGTGGCCGCTCCAAGAGCGCCGGGAAGGGGCGACGAGCACGCTCCATTCGCTTACCCGTTACCGAAACGGCGGAGAGCAGCAGCAAACATGGCGACCGGCACTGAGCATGTGCGCGCCGGCTGTCTGCGCATGCGCGCCCCCCCCCACCGGGTGCAGTACCGCTTTTTGGACACAGGGTGGCAGCAGTGAGCGCGGCGGAACGCTGTGCGCGTGCGCGCCCCCCCCACAGGTTGCAGTACCGATTGTTGGACACAGGGTGGCAGCAGTGAGCACGGCGGAACCCAGTGCGCACGCGAGCCCCCCCCACAGGGTGCAGTACCGATTTTTGGACACAGGGTGGCAGCAGTGAGCATGGCAGAACCCAGTGCGCACGCGCGCCCCCCCACAGGGTGCAGTACCGCTTTTTGGACACAGGGTGGCAGCAGTGAGCACGGCGGAACGCTGTGCGCACGCGCGCCCCCCCCACAGGGTGCAGTACCGATTTTTGGACACAGGGTGGCAGCAGTGAGCACGGCGGAACCCAGTGCGCATGCGCGCCCCCCTTTATCGTGCCGTACCGCTTTTTTGACGCCCCGAGGGCAGCAGGGCGCGCGGCCGGCCGCCGTGCGCCTGCGCGCCCCCCTTTCCGTGCCGTACCGCTTTTTTGACGCCCCAAGGGCAGCAGGGCGCGCGGCCGCCCCCGGCACGCGCACACCGCTGCAGAGCCCCCCCGCCCGCCCTTTGCAGACATTTCACCACCCTCGCCTCGGCTCATCTGCCCTTATTTACAGCGCCTGCTGCGAGGCGCAGCGTCGCCGCGTGTCGTGCTCGAGCCGCTGCTCCTAGAGGCTTCAGTAACAGCGCTTTCCTTTGAACATCGTTGCAAAATACTCCACAGACAAAAAAGAGTCAGAGGCTGCACTTAAAAAAACAAAACGAAAACAAAAAAACCACCCACCTACTTAACGGGACAATTTGCAAGCGTTCCAAGAAGCAGCCGTTCTTCTTTAGAACTTTCGACCTCTCGCCTTTACTGATCGTTAAACAAAATAAACAGCCCAAAGCAAGCCGCGCTATTTGCTTGACAGACTGCTCGGTTTTTATTATTAAACGGTACGAGATGCTGGCACGCGGCATGTCTTCTTCGGATTCTTGGGCTGACGTTCCTTCGGCCGCACGCACGCGGTCAAAGGCGTCTTTTTCACGTCCCGCCGTCAGGGCCTCCCCAGCAATTCCCGCAGCGACTCCCCCCTCGGGACAAACAGCTCGAGGACACGCACGGTCTTGCTAAAAGAACGGGGGGGGGGGGGGGGGAACAAACGCGTGCGCTGAGCGCGGCACTCGCAGACCCGATCTTCGGGTCCAAAAGAAAACTCTCTAAAGCGGACCAGGCGGGCCAAAGAGGTCCCTTCTTTGCGCCACGCTTCTTTCCTCGCACAGACGTCGGCCGCCTCTGCCCGCTCTCACGGTATCCCCTACCGGCAAGGACACGGCGAAACGTTTCGGAAACGACGGCGTTTCCCAGAAGCGTTTCCGCCGCCTTGGGAAAACGGCCGAAGGAGAGGCTCACGCGGGGCGCGTAGCTAGAAAGAACGCTCCGCACAAAGGCCTAAAATGACCAGCCCGGAGCAGGGATCCCGGGCTCTCCGGGAGCGCAGGAGTTCTCACGTCCTTACTGAGCAGAGACCGCTGCCCGTGAAACACGAGACGCCGCAGCGACGCCGATCGTTGGAGGGAAGCCTGCAATAAGAGCGAAAGAAAAGCAGACGTTGAGGACAAAGACCAAGTTACGAGCCCCTCGCGATTCAGACACGCTTCTAGATTTACCGCCTATTTCAAGGCGCGCCTTCGGCAATTCCGTCCAATTGATTTTCCCCGAAGCCCGAGACGCGGACGAAACGCCTCTCAAAGGAAGGTACGGCATAACCGCTCTGGCCTATAAACTACCGGTTTCGACGCAGGAAAAGCACAGGGAAAGCACTAGCGTTCCCCCCAAGAAACCACGTCCAAGCGGACCGATGAAGTAGGCCCCAAGTCTGAAAGCGGACCTAAAGGAGCCCGTTTGGCGGTCGCGAGCTGGAATACACCGTTCTCCTTCTCACTAACAACCTCCCGTAGAGACCGGCAGCTGTACAGCGCCTTCTACGCTACACGGAGGAGTCGGATAGCGGGCAGATGCCGCGTCCCGAATGCGCAACTAGAGATTGGAACGCACGGACGTAAACAAACGCCCGTGACGTAGCGGAGGTCTAGCGTATTCACGTTTACCGTGCGTCAGTTCTCCTCTGCGGACAGGCCGTTCCATCTTCTTTACTCGTTAGCTGACAGACGCCCTAGGAGAAAGCAAAGAAAGGAAGAAATTCAAAAGGAAATGAAACAGATCGGAGGGAGCCTCAAAGGCTTTGATCCATCCCCCCAGGCAGCCGAACCACCTTCGCAAAGGCACACCTCAAAAGACACGTCCTTCCGGGATCGCTGCACAGCCCAGCCAGAAAAGAGGAACAGAAACAAACAGAACGAGAAGGCTGCAGAGGGGGACGGAGGGCCGGAAAGGAGCCTGCTGTCCAGCGATGGTATTTTACCGCTCCTTGCGCGTTAGCAGCCCCTTTCAGATGCTTAAGCCCAAATTCTCTCAGCCCTTAACAGCTTCAGTACCCGCGGCACCTAGTTTTTCCACGCTCTCCAGTCTTCCTCGCTCTTTCCCGTCTCGGGCGAAAAGCCTCCCAGACCCCGTCTGCACTTACGCGCTTCCTTAAAACAGGATCGCCGAAATCAACCGAACGGGCTGAGCTGCTCCTCTTCCGCTCGCCGGCCCTCGGAACGTCAGCCTGCAAACGAATCGGACCACCGAGGTCACCGGCAGAGTCTCCTTTCGGAGCTCGGCCCCCCCCCCCAAGCTTTAACGACGGTTTCCCAAGCGGGGCAAACGCAGGGCCTCCCTTCGGCCCCGGAACGGTTTTTATCGCGGGCTCCCAAGTCGCCGTTACGACACTAAGCGGCAAAGCAAGGCAAAGACAGCTGGGGTCGCAGCTTACCCACCTAGGCACGAAAATTCTTCTTTGAGGCCTCCCTCGCTGCTTTTGCCAGGTAAACACACCAAAACAAAGCTCCCGACAGGCAGCTGAGGCTTCACATGGACCTCGGGGCCCCGCTAGCAACGGCGACGCCGGAGCCGCCGGGCTACCAGGCGCTATTCCCCCCCCCCCTCCCCTCCCCTCCCCTCCCCTGCCCTGCCGGCCCGCGAACCGCGGCTTATTACTCACGAGTCCGGGAAGGACGCCGCCGACCTTCCCGCGGCCGAAGGCTCCTCGTCAGGAGCGGGCAGAGAACCTTTCCGCCGGCATTCGGAGTCTCCCGGCCGCTCTCGACACCCGATAACTTGCCGAGAAAGGGCTGAGGGCGGGAGCCTGCAGTTCTTCACGGCAGCACACAGTCGTTCCCCGATGTGCCGAACGCCTAGCATTAACACAATTTAGAAATACAAAAATACCACCGCTACAGGGCGCAAAGCCAAGCTGAAATTTCGGCAGCCAAAGCAAACCTCTGCGCGCCCGACAGAACGAGCCACGTGCATCGGCGCCTACAGCTCCTCAAGGCTAGCGAGGCCTCGTGGGCGACGTTCCTCTGGCAGGCTGCGCAGCTGAACTCCCCCGTGTCGCCTAAGAGTCCGTGACGTGACGTATTCAAAGCTCAGCAGAAATTAACAATCCAAAGTTGTTTCTAAGCACAAAAGCGGATCTACTACACGAGAAGGAAGGAGTCCTAATTCCGCAAGGCTTTACCTTTTCTTCGAGCTGCCGTCTTCCTGCTGCCCCAAAGACCATTGCCAGGCAATTAACCTGGGGTCGCGCTAAATGAGCCTTCCTCTTCGTTTTACAATTCGCACGCTTGCCTCTCCCTCTCTCTCTGGCCACCTGACCGCCGTTCCCCGAAGACGGGAATTTGCCGTCTTGGAGCTCTTAAAGCACGACGCTTCACAGATGCAGAGAGTCACGCGCACGGAAACGGATGGACGCAGCGTCCTTTCCGTAACGCGTACGCACCTTCCGTTAGATGTCGCTCATCTGTTATTCCGATCGCTATTACCGGCGAACCTTCCTCACCGGGAGGAACGGGCTTTCCCTTTCGGGGCGACGGAGACGGCTCTCGCTCGGTTCCCTTTAATTTTATTACTTCGGCTCGCTTACGTTTTTCTGTCTCTTCAGCTTCAGCCGTGGCAACGAATCTAAAAATTAAATATCCTATCTTTCCTTTTCTACGTACGCGTGTACGATAACAAAACAAAATACAAACGACCGAAGCAAAACTAAGGCAGCTACGGTTAACAAGAGGCGCAGGGCAGCAACGGGTCGCTTAGTCCTCAGCGCTGCCTCCGGGAGGGAGGCCGAAAGAACGAACGTTCCGCATCAAGAGTTACCTTGGTTACCCGGGCCAGAACGCCTCCTACTGTCGCAGCTTCTGGGGAGATCGAGGGTCCGCTGCTGCATTTTTGCTTCCTCCTTTCAGCCCGCCCCTTCGGGAGTAAACGCAAAAAACCGCTCGCTCGTCCGGCTTTGCTCTTTGTCAGCATTTGCTATTGTCGGTTCCGCCTCTGTAACAAAGACAGAAAATTGCATTTCGCTTCCAACAAAACACTTCGATTTACACGCGTTCTTTTTCTCTTTCCCGTGGTTTTTTTTTTTTTCTTTCCCCCCTTTCTTTCTTTTTCCTTCTTTCCCTCAAAGGAAAGGTCTTAATACACCGCTTTGCATCGTACGTTACGGGGTAAGCCGTTTGGAAACGCTACAGGGCCGACGCCGCGCCGCAACCCTGCTCCGGGGCCCGCCTGCCCCCCCGCTCCGCTCCGCCGCGCCGCCTCCGCAGGGGCGAGCGCGTGCCCCGGCCCGCGCTGCCAACGAACTGGCGCCCTAAACGCCGCGCACGCAAAACGCAAAGTCACACCCGCGCTCCCGGCGCGGCGCCGGGTCCCAGCCCGCCCCCCCACTCGCCCCGCACCGCCGCCTCCACGCAGCGACGGCCGCAGCGGGCAGGATGCAGCCCGACGCCCCCCGAACCTATGCGTTCGCCTCACCCGGGGGCCCCACATCCTTCACTCCACGCCACCTCCGCACTCACCCGCCGCCGCCGCCGCCGAGCGAAAACGCCCTCCCTGCTCGCCGCCATCTTGCTTCCCCGCCGCCGCGCATGCGCCGCTCGCCAACGGACTGCGGCGGCAGTGACGCTTGAGCACCGCGCACGTGCCGGCTCGGACAGCGCGGGGGGGGGGGAGCGAGGGGAGCGGGAGGGGCGGGGGGGAGCGAGGGGAGCGGGAGGGGAGCAGAGGGAGCCCGAGGGGCGGGGGGGAGCGAGGGGAGCCCGAGGGGCGGGGCGGAGTGCGAGGGGAGCGCGAGAGGCGGGGGGGGAGCGTGAGGGGAGCAGGGGGGCCCGAGGAGCGGGGGGGAGCACGAGGGGAGCCCGAGAAGCGGGGGGGGAGCGCGGGGGCGGGGGGGAGCGCGAGGGGACCAGGGGGAGCGCGAGGGGCGGGGCGGAGCGCGAGGGGAGCAAGGGGAGCCCGAGAGAAGCCTGAGAAGCAGGGGGGAGCCCGAGAAGCGGGGGGGAGCGCGAGGGGAGCAGGGGGAGTGCGAGGGGCGGGGCAGAGCGCGAGGGGAGCAAGGGGAGCCCGAGGAGCGGGGGGGAGCGTGAGAAGAGCCTGAGAAGCAGGGGGGAGCCCGAGAAGCGGGGGGGAGCGCGAGGGGAGCCCGAGAAGCAGGGGGGAGCGCGAGGGGAGCAGGGGGAGCCCGAGGGGCGGGGCGGAGCGCGAGGGGAGCAGGGGGAGCGCGAGGGGAGCAGGGGGAGCCCGAGGGGAGCAGGGGGAGCGCGAGGGGAGCAGGGGGAGCGCGAGGGGAGCGCGAGGGGCGGGGCGGAGCGCGAGGGGAGCAGGGGGAGCCCGAGGAGCGGGGGGGGAGCGCGAGGGGAGCCCGAGAAGCAGGGGGGAGCGCGGGGGTGGGGGGGAGCGCGAGGGGAGCCCGAGAAGCGGGGGGGAGCGCGAGGGGCGGGTGGAGCGGGGAATCCCGAGGGGCGGGGGCGAGCCGGGGAGCCCGAGGGGCGGGGGGGAGCACGAAGGGAGGCGAGACCCGCAATGGCATGCTCGCGCCGCGGCGCTGCAGCCGGGCGGCTCACGCGTGCGAACCGCAGCCCGCCGCGGCAGCCCGGGACTCCCAGCGAGCGCCCCGAGGCTGCCCGAGCCCGTGGCCGCTCCAAGAGCACCGGGAAGGGGCGACGAGCACGCTCCATTCGCTTACCCGTTACCGAAACGGCGGAGAGCAGCAGCAAACATGGCGACCGGCACTGAGCATGTGCGCGCCGGCTGTCTGCGCATGCGCGCCCCCCCCACCGGGTGCAGTACCGCTTTTTGGACACAGGGTGGCAGCAGTGAGCGCGGCGGAACGCTGTGCGCGTGCGCGCCCCCCCCACCGGGTGCAGTACCGCTTTTTGGACACAGGGTGGCAGCAGTGAGCACGGCGGAACCCAGTGCGCACACGAGCCCCCCCACAGGGTGCAGTACCGATTTTTGGACACAGGGTGGCAGCAGTGAGCACGGAGGAACCCAGTGCGCACGCGCGCCCCCCCCACCGGGTGCAGTACCGCTTTTTGGACACAGGGTGGCAGCAGTGAGCGCGGCGGAACGCTGTGCGCACGCGCGCCCCCCCCCACAGGGTGCAGTACCGATTTTTGGACACAGGGTGGCAGCAGTGAGCACGGCGGAACCCAGTGCGCATGCGCGCCCCCCTTTCCGTGCCGTACTGCTTTTTTGACGCCCCGAGGGCAGCAGGGCGCGCGGCCGCCCCCGGCACGCGCACACCGCTGCAGAGCCCCCCCGCCCGCCCTTTGCAGACATTTCACCACCCTCGCCTCGGCTCATCTGCCCTTATTTACAGCGCCTGCTGCGAGGCGCAGCGTCGCCGCGTGTCGTGCTCGAGCCGCTGCTCCTAGAGGCTTCAGTAACAGCGCTTTCCTTTGAACATCGTTGCAAAATACTCCACAGACAAAAAAGAGTCAGAGGCTGCACTTAAAAAAACAAAACGAAAACAAAAAAACCACCCACCTACTTAACGGGACAATTTGCAAGCGTTCCAAGAAGCAGCCGTTCTTCTTTAGAACTTTCGACCTCTCGCCTTTACTGATCGTTAAACAAAATAAACAGCCCAAAGCAAGCCGCGCTATTTGCTTGACAGACTGCTCGGTTTTTATTATTAAACGGTACGAGATGCTGGCACGCGGCATGTCTTATTCGGATTCTTGGGCCGACGTTCCTTCGGCCGCACGCACGCGGTCAAATGCGTCTTTTTCACGTCCCGCCGTCAGGGCCTCCCCAGCAATTCCCGCAGCGACTCCCCCCTCGGGACAAACAGCTCGAGGACACGCACGGTCTTGCTAAAAGAACGGGGGGCGGGGGGGGAACAAACGCGTGCGCTGAGCGCGGCACTCGCAGACCCGATCTTCGGGTCCAAAAGAAAACTCTCTAAAGCGGACCAGGCGGGCCAAAGAGGTCCCTTCTTTGCGCCACGCTTCTTTCCTCGCACAGACGTCGGCCGCCTCTGCCCGCTCTCACGGTATCCCCTACCGGCAAGGACACGGCGAAACGTTTCGGAAACGACGGCGTTTCCCAGAAGCGTTTCCGCCGCCTTGGGAAAACGGCCGAAGGAGAGGCTCACGCGGGGTGCGTAGCTAGAAAGAACGCTCCGCACAAAGGCCTAAAATGACCAGCCCGGAGCAGGGATCCCGGGCTCTCCGGGAGCGCAGGAGTTCTCACGTCCTTACTGAGCAGAGACCGCTGCCCGTGAAACACGAGACGCCGCAGCGACGCCGATCGTTGGAGGGAAGCCTGCAATAAGAGCGAAAGAAAAGCAGACGTTGAGGACAAAGACCAAGTTACGAGCCCCTCGCGATTCAGACACGCTTCTAGATTTACCGCCTATTTCAAGGCGCGCCTTCGGCAATTCCGTCCAATTGATTTTCCCCGAAGCCCGAGACGCGGACGAAACGCCTCTCAAAGGAAGGTACGGCATAACCGCTCTGGCCTATAAACTACCGGTTTCGACGCAGGAAAAGCACAGGGAAAGCACTAGCGTTCCCCCCAAGAAACCACGTCCAAGCGGACCGATGAAGTAGGCCCCAAGTCTGAAAGCGGACCTAAAGGAGCCCGTTTGGCGGTCGCGAGCTGGAATACACCGTTCTCCTTCTCACTAACAACCTCCCGTAGAGACCGGCAGCTGTACAGCGCCTTCTACGCTACACGGAGGAGTCGGATAGCGGGCAGATGCCGCGTCCCGAATGCGCAACTAGAGATTGGAACGCACGGACGTAAACAAACGCCCGTGACGTAGCGGAGGTCTAGCGTATTCACGTTTACCGTGCGTCAGTTCTCCTCTGCGGACAGGCCGTTCCATCTTCTTTACTCGTTAGCTGACAGACGCCCTAGGAGAAAGCAAAGAAAGGAAGAAATTCAAAAGGAAATGAAACAGATCGGAGGGAGCCTCAAAGGCTTTGATCCATCCCCCCAGGCAGCCGAACCACCTTCGCAAAGGCACACCTCAAAAGACACGTCCTTCCGGGATCGCTGCACAGCCCAGCCAGAAAAGAGGAACAGAAACAAACAGAACGAGAAGGCTGCAGAGGGGGACGGAGGGCCGGAAAGGAGCCTGCTGTCCAGCGATGGTATTTTACCGCTCCTTGCGCGTTAGCAGCCCCTTTCAGATGCTTAAGCCCAAATTCTCTCAGCCCTTAACAGCTTCAGTACCCGCGGCACCTAGTTTTTCCACGCTCTCCAGTCTTCCTCGCTCTTTCCCGTCTCGGGCGAAAAGCCTCCCAGACCCCGTCTGCACTTACGCGCTTCCTTAAAACAGGATCGCCGAAATCAACCGAACGGGCTGAGCTGCTCCTCTTCCGCTCGCCGGCCCTCGGAACGTCAGCCTGCAAACGAATCGGACCACCGAGGTCACCGGCAGAGTCTCCTTTCGGAGCTCGGCCCCCCCCCCCAAGCTTTAACGACGGTTTCCCAAGCGGGGCAAACGCAGGGCCTCCCTTCGGCCCCGGAACGGTTTTTATCGCGGGCTCCCAAGTCGCCGTTACGACACTAAGCGGCAAAGCAAGGCAAAGACAGCTGGGGTCGCAGCTTACCCACCTAGGCACGAAAATTCTTCTTTGAGGCCTCCCTCGCTGCTTTTGCCAGGTAAACACACCAAAACAAAGCTCCCGACAGGCAGCTGAGGCTTCACATGGACCTCGGGGCCCCGCTAGCAACGGCGACGCCGGAGCCGCCGGGCTACCAGGCGCTATTCCCCCCCCCCCTCCCCTCCCCTCCCCTGCCCTGCCGGCCCGCGAACCGCGGCTTATTACTCACGAGTCCGGGAAGGACGCCGCCGACCTTCCCGCGGCCGAAGGCTCCTCGTCAGGAGCGGGCAGAGAACCTTTCCGCCGGCATTCGGAGTCTCCCGGCCGCTCTCGACACCCGATAACTTGCCGAGAAAGGGCTGAGGGCGGGAGCCTGCAGTTCTTCACGGCAGCACACAGTCGTTCCCCGATGTGCCGAACGCCTAGCATTAACACAATTTAGAAATACAAAAATACCACCGCTACAGGGCGCAAAGCCAAGCTGAAATTTCGGCAGCCAAAGCAAACCTCTTCGCGCCCGACAGAACGAGCCACGTGCATCGGCGCCTACAGCTCCTCAAGGCTAGCGAGGCCTCGTGGGCGACGTTCCTCTGGCAGGCTGCGCAGCTGAACTCCCCCGTGTCGCCTAAGAGTCCGTGACGTGACGTATTCAAAGCTCAGCAGAAATTAACAATCCAAAGTTGTTTCTAAGCACAAAAGCGGATCTACTACACGAGAAGGAAGGAGTCCTAATTCCGCAAGGCTTTACCTTTTCTTCGAGCTGCCGTCTTCCTGCTGCCCCAAAGACCATTGCCAGGCAATTAACCTGGGGTCGCGCTAAATGAGCCTTCCTCTTCGTTTTACAATTCGCACGCTTGCCTCTCCCTCTCTCTCTGGCCACCTGACCGCCGTTCCCCGAAGACGGGAATTTGCCGTCTTGGAGCTCTTAAAGCACGACGCTTCACAGATGCAGAGAGTCACGCGCACGGAAACGGATGGACGCAGCGTCCTTTCCGTAACGCGTACGCACCTTCCGTTAGATGTCGCTCATCTGTTATTCCGATCGCTATTACCGGCGAACCTTCCTCACCGGGAGGAACGGGCTTTCCCTTTCGGGGCGACGGAGACGGCTCTCGCTCGGTTCCCTTTAATTTTATTACTTCGGCTCGCTTACGTTTTTCTGTCTCTTCAGCTTCAGCCGTGGCAACGAATCTAAAAATTAAATATCCTATCTTTCCTTTTCTACGTACGCGTGTACGATAACAAAACAAAATACAAACGACCGAAGCAAAACTAAGGCAGCTACGGTTAACAAGAGGCGCAGGGCAGCAACGGGTCGCTTAGTCCTCAGCGCTGCCTCCGGGAGGGAGGCCGAAAGAACGAACGTTCCGCATCAAGAGTTACCTTGGTTACCCGGGCCAGAACGCCTCCTACTGTCGCAGCTTCTGGGGAGATCGAGGGTCCGCTGCTGCATTTTTGCTTCCTCCTTTCAGCCCGCCCCTTCGGGAGTAAACGCAAAAAACCGCTCGCTCGTCCGGCTTTGCTCTTTGTCAGCATTTGCTATTGTCGGTTCCGCCTCTGTAACAAAGACAGAAAATTGCATTTCGCTTCCAACAAAACACTTCGATTTACACGCGTTCTTTTTCTCTTTCCCGTGGTTTTTTTTTTTTTCTTTCCCCCCTTTCTTTCTTTTTCCTTCTTTCCCTCAAAGGAAAGGTCTTAATACACCGCTTTGCATCGTACGTTACGGGGTAAGCCGTTTGGAAACACTACAGGGCCGACGCCGCGCCGCAACCCTGCTCCGGGGCCCGCCTGCCCCCCCGCTCCGCTCCGCCGCGCCGCCTCCGCAGGGGCGAGCGCGTGCCCCGGCCCGCGCTGCCAACGAACTGGCGCCCTAAACGCCGCGCACGCAAAACGCAAAGTCACACCCGCGCTCCCGGCGCGGCGCCGGGTCCCAGCCCGCCCCCCCACTCGCCCCGCACCGCCGCCTCCACGCAGCGACGGCCGCAGCGGGCAGGATGCAGCCCGACGCCCCCCGAACCTATGCGTTCGCCTCACCCGGGGGCCCCACATCCTTCACTCCACGCCACCTCCGCACTCACCCGCCGCCGCCGCCGAGCGAAAACGCCCTCCCTGCTCGCCGCCATCTTGCTTCCCCGCCGCCGCGCATGCGCCGCTCGCCAACGGACTGCGGCGGCAGTGACGCTTGAGCACCGCGCACGTGCCGGCTCGGACAGCGCGGGGGGGGGGGAGCGAGGGGAGCGGGAGGGGCGGGGGGGAGCGAGGGGAGCGGGAGGGGAGCAGAGGGAGCCCGAGGGGCGGGGGGGAGCGAGGGGAGCCCGAGGGGCGGGGCGGAGTGCGAGGGGAGCGCGAGAGGCGGGGGGGGAGCGTGAGGGGAGCAGGGGGGCCCGAGGAGCGGGGGGGAGCACGAGGGGAGCCCGAGAAGCGGGGGGGGAGCGCGGGGGCGGGGGGGAGCGCGAGGGGACCAGGGGGAGCGCGAGGGGCGGGGCGGAGCGCGAGGGGAGCAAGGGGAGCCCGAGAGAAGCCTGAGAAGCAGGGGGGAGCCCGAGAAGCGGGGGGGAGCGCGAGGGGAGCAGGGGGAGTGCGAGGGGCGGGGCAGAGCGCGAGGGGAGCAAGGGGAGCCCGAGGAGCGGGGGGGAGCGTGAGAAGAGCCTGAGAAGCAGGGGGGAGCCCGAGAAGCGGGGGGGAGCGCGAGGGGAGCCCGAGAAGCAGGGGGGAGTGCGAGGGGAGCAGGGGGAGCCCGAGGGGCGGGGCGGAGCGCGAGGGGAGCAGGGGGAGCGCGAGGGGAGCAGGGGGAGCCCGAGGGGAGCAGGGGGAGCGCGAGGGGAGCAGGGGGAGCGCGAGGGGAGCGCGAGGGGCGGGGCGGAGCGCGAGGGGAGCAGGGGGAGCCCGAGGAGCGGGGGGGGAGCGCGAGGGGAGCCCGAGAAGCAGGGGGGAGCGCGGGGGTGGGGGGGAGCGCGAGGGGAGCCCGAGAAGCGGGGGGGAGCGCGAGGGGCGGGTGGAGCGGGGAATCCCGAGGGGCGGGGGCGAGCCGGGGAGCCCGAGGGGCGGGGGGGAGCACGAAGGGAGGCGAGACCCGCAATGGCATGCTCGCGCCGCGGCGCTGCAGCCGGGCGGCTCACGCGTGCGAACCGCAGCCCGCCGCGGCAGCCCGGGACTCCCAGCGAGCGCCCCGAGGCTGCCCGAGCCCGTGGCCGCTCCAAGAGCACCGGGAAGGGGCGACGAGCACGCTCCATTCGCTTACCCGTTACCGAAACGGCGGAGAGCAGCAGCAAACATGGCGACCGGCACTGAGCATGTGCGCGCCGGCTGTCTGCGCATGCGCGCCCCCCCCACCGGGTGCAGTACCGCTTTTTGGACACAGGGTGGCAGCAGTGAGCACGGCGGAACCCAGTGCGCACACGAGCCCCCCCACAGGGTGCAGTACCGATTTTTGGACACAGGGTGGCAGCAGTGAGCACGGAGGAACCCAGTGCGCACGCGCGCCCCCCCCACCGGGTGCAGTACCGCTTTTTGGACACAGGGTGGCAGCAGTGAGCGCGGCGGAACGCTGTGCGCACGCGCGCCCCCCCCCACAGGGTGCAGTACCGATTTTTGGACACAGGGTGGCAGCAGTGAGCACGGCGGAACCCAGTGCGCATGCGCGCCCCCCTTTCCGTGCCGTACTGCTTTTTTGACGCCCCGAGGGCAGCAGGGCGCGCGGCCGCCCCCGGCACGCGCACACCGCTGCAGAGCCCCCCCGCCCGCCCTTTGCAGACATTTCACCACCCTCGCCTCGGCTCATCTGCCCTTATTTACAGCGCCTGCTGCGAGGCGCAGCGTCGCCGCGTGTCGTGCTCGAGCCGCTGCTCCTAGAGGCTTCAGTAACAGCGCTTTCCTTTGAACATCGTTGCAAAATACTCCACAGACAAAAAAGAGTCAGAGGCTGCACTTAAAAAAACAAAACGAAAACAAAAAAACCACCCACCTACTTAACGGGACAATTTGCAAGCGTTCCAAGAAGCAGCCGTTCTTCTTTAGAACTTTCGACCTCTCGCCTTTACTGATCGTTAAACAAAATAAACAGCCCAAAGCAAGCCGCGCTATTTGCTTGACAGACTGCTCGGTTTTTATTATTAAACGGTACGAGATGCTGGCACGCGGCATGTCTTATTCGGATTCTTGGGCCGACGTTCCTTCGGCCGCACGCACGCGGTCAAAGGCGTCTTTTTCACGTCCCGCCGTCAGGGCCTCCCCAGCAATTCCCGCAGCGACTCCCCCCTCGGGACAAACAGCTCGAGGACACGCACGGTCTTGCTAAAAGAACGGGGGGGGGGGGGGGGGAACAAACGCGTGCGCTGAGCGCGGCACTCGCAGACCCGATCTTCGGGTCCAAAAGAAAACTCTCTAAAGCGGACCAGGCGGGCCAAAGAGGTCCCTTCTTTGCGCCACGCTTCTTTCCTCGCACAGACGTCGGCCGCCTCTGCCCGCTCTCACGGTATCCCCTACCGGCAAGGACACGGCGAAACGTTTCGGAAACGACGGCGTTTCCCAGAAGCGTTTCCGCCGCCTTGGGAAAACGGCCGAAGGAGAGGCTCACGCGGGGCGCGTAGCTAGAAAGAACGCTCCGCACAAAGGCCTAAAATGACCAGCCCGGAGCAGGGATCCCGGGCTCTCCGGGAGCGCAGGAGTTCTCACGTCCTTACTGAGCAGAGACCGCTGCCCGTGAAACACGAGACGCCGCAGCGACGCCGATCGTTGGAGGGAAGCCTGCAATAAGAGCGAAAGAAAAGCAGACGTTGAGGACAAAGACCAAGTTACGAGCCCCTCGCGATTCAGACACGCTTCTAGATTTACCGCCTATTTCAAGGCGCGCCTTCGGCAATTCCGTCCAATTGATTTTCCCCGAAGCCCGAGACGCGGACGAAACGCCTCTCAAAGGAAGGTACGGCATAACCGCTCTGGCCTATAAACTACCGGTTTCGACGCAGGAAAAGCACAGGGAAAGCACTAGCGTTCCCCCCAAGAAACCACGTCCAAGCGGACCGATGAAGTAGGCCCCAAGTCTGAAAGCGGACCTAAAGGAGCCCGTTTGGCGGTCGCGAGCTGGAATACACCGTTCTCCTTCTCACTAACAACCTCCCGGAGAGACCGGCAGCTGTACAGCGCCTTCTACGCTACACGGAGGAGTCGGATAGCGGGCAGATGCCGCGTCCCGAATGCGCAACTAGAGATTGGAACGCACGGACGTAAACAAACGCCCGTGACGTAGCGGAGGTCTAGCGTATTCACGTTTACCGTGCGTCAGTTCTCCTCTGCGGACAGGCCGTTCCATCTTCTTTACTCGTTAGCTGACAGACGCCCTAGGAGAAAGCAAAGAAAGGAAGAAATTCAAAAGGAAATGAAACAGATCGGAGGGAGCCTCAAAGGCTTTGATCCATCCCCCCAGGCAGCCGAACCACCTTCGCAAAGGCACACCTCAAAAGACACGTCCTTCCGGGATCGCTGCACAGCCCAGCCAGAAAAGAGGAACAGAAACAAACAGAACGAGAAGGCTGCAGAGGGGGACGGAGGGCCGGAAAGGAGCCTGCTGTCCAGCGATGGTATTTTACCGCTCCTTGCGCGTTAGCAGCCCCTTTCAGATGCTTAAGCCCAAATTCTCTCAGCCCTTAACAGCTTCAGTACCCGCGGCACCTAGTTTTTCCACGCTCTCCAGTCTTCCTCGCTCTTTCCCGTCTCGGGCGAAAAGCCTCCCAGACCCCGTCTGCACTTACGCGCTTCCTTAAAACAGGATCGCCGAAATCAACCGAACGGGCTGAGCTGCTCCTCTTCCGCTCGCCGGCCCTCGGAACGTCAGCCTGCAAACGAATCGGACCACCGAGGTCACCGGCAGAGTCTCCTTTCGGAGCTCGGCCCCCCCCCCCAAGCTTTAACGACGGTTTCCCAAGCGGGGCAAACGCAGGGCCTCCCTTCGGCCCCGGAACGGTTTTTATCGCGGGCTCCCAAGTCGCCGTTACGACACTAAGCGGCAAAGCAAGGCAAAGACAGCTGGGGTCGCAGCTTACCCACCTAGGCACGAAAATTCTTCTTTGAGGCCTCCCTCGCTGCTTTTGCCAGGTAAACACACCAAAACAAAGCTCCCGACAGGCAGCTGAGGCTTCACATGGACCTCGGGGCCCCGCTAGCAACGGCGACGCCGGAGCCGCCGGGCTACCAGGCGCTATTCCCCCCCCCCCTCCCCTCCCCTCCCCTGCCCTGCCGGCCCGCGAACCGCGGCTTATTACTCACGAGTCCGGGAAGGACGCCGCCGACCTTCCCGCGGCCGAAGGCTCCTCGTCAGGAGCGGGCAGAGAACCTTTCCGCCGGCATTCGGAGTCTCCCGGCCGCTCTCGACACCCGATAACTTGCCGAGAAAGGGCTGAGGGCGGGAGCCTGCAGTTCTTCACGGCAGCACACAGTCGTTCCCCGATGTGCCGAACGCCTAGCATTAACACAATTTAGAAATACAAAAATACCACCGCTACAGGGCGCAAAGCCAAGCTGAAATTTCGGCAGCCAAAGCAAACCTCTTCGCGCCCGACAGAACGAGCCACGTGCATCGGCGCCTACAGCTCCTCAAGGCTAGCGAGGCCTCGTGGGCGACGTTCCTCTGGCAGGCTGCGCAGCTGAACTCCCCCGTGTCGCCTAAGAGTCCGTGACGTGACGTATTCAAAGCTCAGCAGAAATTAACAATCCAAAGTTGTTTCTAAGCACAAAAGCGGATCTACTACACGAGAAGGAAGGAGTCCTAATTCCGCAAGGCTTTACCTTTTCTTCGAGCTGCCGTCTTCCTGCTGCCCCAAAGACCATTGCCAGGCAATTAACCTGGGGTCGCGCTAAATGAGCCTTCCTCTTCGTTTTACAATTCGCACGCTTGCCTCTCCCTCTCTCTCTGGCCACCTGACCGCCGTTCCCCGAAGACGGGAATTTGCCGTCTTGGAGCTCTTAAAGCACGACGCTTCACAGATGCAGAGAGTCACGCGCACGGAAACGGATGGACGCAGCGTCCTTTCCGTAACGCGTACGCACCTTCCGTTAGATGTCGCTCATCTGTTATTCCGATCGCTATTACCGGCGAACCTTCCTCACCGGGAGGAACGGGCTTTCCCTTTCGGGGCGACGGAGACGGCTCTCGCTCGGTTCCCTTTAATTTTATTACTTCGGCTCGCTTACGTTTTTCTGTCTCTTCAGCTTCAGCCGTGGCAACGAATCTAAAAATTAAATATCCTATCTTTCCTTTTCTACGTACGCGTGTACGATAACAAAACAAAATACAAACGACCGAAGCAAAACTAAGGCAGCTACGGTTAACAAGAGGCGCAGGGCAGCAAGGGGTCGCTTAGTCCTCAGCGCTGCCTCCGGGAGGGAGGCCGAAAGAACGAACGTTCCGCATCAAGAGTTACCTTGGTTACCCGGGCCAGAACGCCTCCTACTGTCGCAGCTTCTGGGGAGATCGAGGGTCCGCTGCTGCATTTTTGCTTCCTCCTTTCAGCCCGCCCCTTCGGGAGTAAACGCAAAAAACCGCTCGCTCGTCCGGCTTTGCTCTTTGTCAGCATTTGCTATTGTCGGTTCCGCCTCTGTAACAAAGACAGAAAATTGCATTTCGCTTCCAACAAAACACTTCGATTTACACGCGTTCTTTTTCTCTTTCCCGTGGTTTTTTTTTTTTTCTTTCCCCCCTTTCTTTCTTTTTCCTTCTTTCCCTCAAAGGAAAGGTCTTAATACACCGCTTTGCATCGTACGTTACGGGGTAAGCCGTTTGGAAACACTACAGGGCCGACGCCGCGCCGCAACCCTGCTCCGGGGCCCGCCTGCCCCCCCGCTCCGCTCCGCCGCGCCGCCTCCGCAGGGGCGAGCGCGTGCCCCGGCCCGCGCTGCCAACGAACTGGCGCCCTAAACGCCGCGCACGCAAAACGCAAAGTCACACCCGCGCTCCCGGCGCGGCGCCGGGTCCCAGCCCGCCCCCCCACTCGCCCCGCACCGCCGCCTCCACGCAGCGACGGCCGCAGCGGGCAGGATGCAGCCCGACGCCCCCCGAACCTATGCGTTCGCCTCACCCGGGGGCCCCACATCCTTCACTCCACGCCACCTCCGCACTCACCCGCCGCCGCCGCCGAGCGAAAACGCCCTCCCTGCTCGCCGCCATCTTGCTTCCCCGCCGCCGCGCATGCGCCGCTCGCCAACGGACTGCGGCGGCAGTGACGCTTGAGCACCGCGCACGTGCCGGCTCGGACAGCGCGGGGGGGGGGGAGCGAGGGGAGCGGGAGGGGCGGGGGGGAGCGAGGGGAGCGGGAGGGGAGCAGAGGGAGCCCGAGGGGCGGGGGGGAGCGAGGGGAGCCCGAGGGGCGGGGCGGAGTGCGAGGGGAGCGCGAGAGGCGGGGGGGGAGCGTGAGGGGAGCAGGGGGGCCCGAGGAGCGGGGGGGAGCACGAGGGGAGCCCGAGAAGCGGGGGGGGAGCGCGGGGGCGGGGGGGAGCGCGAGGGGACCAGGGGGAGCGCGAGGGGCGGGGCGGAGCGCGAGGGGAGCAAGGGGAGCCCGAGAGAAGCCTGAGAAGCAGGGGGGAGCCCGAGAAGCGGGGGGGAGCGCGAGGGGAGCAGGGGGAGTGCGAGGGGCGGGGCAGAGCGCGAGGGGAGCAAGGGGAGCCCGAGGAGCGGGGGGGAGCGTGAGAAGAGCCTGAGAAGCAGGGGGGAGCCCGAGAAGCGGGGGGGAGCGCGAGGGGAGCCCGAGAAGCAGGGGGGAGTGCGAGGGGAGCAGGGGGAGCCCGAGGGGCGGGGCGGAGCGCGAGGGGAGCAGGGGGAGCGCGAGGGGAGCAGGGGGAGCCCGAGGGGAGCAGGGGGAGCGCGAGGGGAGCAGGGGGAGCGCGAGGGGAGCGCGAGGGGCGGGGCGGAGCGCGAGGGGAGCAGGGGGAGCCCGAGGAGCGGGGGGGGAGCGCGAGGGGAGCCCGAGAAGCAGGGGGGAGCGCGGGGGTGGGGGGGAGCGCGAGGGGAGCCCGAGAAGCGGGGGGGAGCGCGAGGGGCGGGTGGAGCGGGGAATCCCGAGGGGCGGGGGCGAGCCGGGGAGCCCGAGGGGCGGGGGGGAGCACGAAGGGAGGCGAGACCCGCAATGGCATGCTCGCGCCGCGGCGCTGCAGCCGGGCGGCTCACGCGTGCGAACCGCAGCCCGCCGCGGCAGCCCGGGACTCCCAGCGAGCGCCCCGAGGCTGCCCGAGCCCGTGGCCGCTCCAAGAGCACCGGGAAGGGGCGACGAGCACGCTCCATTCGCTTACCCGTTACCGAAACGGCGGAGAGCAGCAGCAAACATGGCGACCGGCACTGAGCATGTGCGCGCCGGCTGTCTGCGCATGCGCGCCCCCCCCACCGGGTGCAGTACCGCTTTTTGGACACAGGGTGGCAGCAGTGAGCGCGGCGGAACGCTGTGCGCGTGCGCGCCCCCCCCACCGGGTGCAGTACCGCTTTTTGGACACAGGGTGGCAGCAGTGAGCACGGAGGAACCCAGTGCGCACACGAGCCCCCCCACAGGGTGCAGTACCGATTTTTGGACACAGGGTGGCAGCAGTGAGCGCGGCGGAACGCTGTGCGCACGCGCGCCCCCCCCACAGGGTGCAGTACCGATTTTTGGACACAGGGTGGCAGCAGTGAGCACGGCGGAACCCAGTGCGCATGCGCGCCCCCCTTTATCGTGCCGTACCGCTTTTTTGACGCCCCGAGGGCAGCAGGGCGCGCGGCCGCCCCCGGCACGCGCACACCGCTGCAGAGCCCCCCCGCCCGCCCTTTGCAGACATTTCACCACCCTCGCCTCGGCTCATCTGCCCTTATTTACAGCGCCTGCTGCGAGGCGCAGCGTCGCCGCGTGTCGTGCTCGAGCCGCTGCTCCTAGAGGCTTCAGTAACAGCGCTTTCCTTTGAACATCGTTGCAAAATACTCCACAGACAAAAAAGAGTCAGAGGCTGCACTTAAAAAAACAAAACAAAAACAAAAAAACCACCCACCTACTTAACGGGACAATTTGCAAGCGTTCCAAGAAGCAGCCGTTCTTCTTTAGAACTTTCGACCTCTCGCCTTTACTGATCGTTAAACAAAATAAACAGCCCAAAGCAAGCCGCGCTATTTGCTTGACAGACTGCTCGGTTTTTATTATTAAACGGTACGAGATGCTGGCACGCGGCATGTCTTATTCGGATTCTTGGGCCGACGTTCCTTCGGCCGCACGCACGCGGTCAAATGCGTCTTTTTCACGTCCCGCCGTCAGGGCCTCCCCAGCAATTCCCGCAGCGACTCCCCCCTCGGGACAAACAGCTCGAGGACACGCACGGTCTTGCTAAAAGAACGGGGGGCGGGGGGGGAACAAACGCGTGCGCTGAGCGCGGCACTCGCAGACCCGATCTTCGGGTCCAAAAGAAAACTCTCTAAAGCGGACCAGGCGGGCCAAAGAGGTCCCTTCTTTGCGCCACGCTTCTTTCCTCGCACAGACGTCGGCCGCCTCTGCCCGCTCTCACGGTATCCCCTACCGGCAAGGACACGGCGAAACGTTTCGGAAACGACGGCGTTTCCCAGAAGCGTTTCCGCCGCCTTGGGAAAACGGCCGAAGGAGAGGCTCACGCGGGGCGCGTAGCTAGAAAGAACGCTCCGCACAAAGGCCTAAAATGACCAGCCCGGAGCAGGGATCCCGGGCTCTCCGGGAGCGCAGGAGTTCTCACGTCCTTACTGAGCAGAGACCGCTGCCCGTGAAACACGAGACGCCGCAGCGACGCCGATCGTTGGAGGGAAGCCTGCAATAAGAGCGAAAGAAAAGCAGACGTTGAGGACAAAGACCAAGTTACGAGCCCCTCGCGATTCAGACACGCTTCTAGATTTACCGCCTATTTCAAGGCGCGCCTTCGGCAATTCCGTCCAATTGATTTTCCCCGAAGCCCGAGACGCGGACGAAACGCCTCTCAAAGGAAGGTACGGCATAACCGCTCTGGCCTATAAACTACCGGTTTCGACGCAGGAAAAGCACAGGGAAAGCACTAGCGTTCCCCCCAAGAAACCACGTCCAAGCGGACCGATGAAGTAGGCCCCAAGTCTGAAAGCGGACCTAAAGGAGCCCGTTTGGCGGTCGCGAGCTGGAATACACCGTTCTCCTTCTCACTAACAACCTCCCGGAGAGACCGGCAGCTGTACAGCGCCTTCTACGCTACACGGAGGAGTCGGATAGCGGGCAGATGCCGCGTCCCGAATGCGCAACTAGAGATTGGAACGCACGGACGTAAACAAACGCCCGTGACGTAGCGGAGGTCTAGCGTATTCACGTTTACCGTGCGTCAGTTCTCCTCTGCGGACAGGCCGTTCCATCTTCTTTACTCGTTAGCTGACAGACGCCCTAGGAGAAAGCAAAGAAAGGAAGAAATTCAAAAGGAAATGAAACAGATCGGAGGGAGCCTCAAAGGCTTTGATCCATCCCCCCAGGCAGCCGAACCACCTTCGCAAAGGCACACCTCAAAAGACACGTCCTTCCGGGATCGCTGCACAGCCCAGCCAGAAAAGAGGAACAGAAACAAACAGAACGAGAAGGCTGCAGAGGGGGACGGAGGGCCGGAAAGGAGCCTGCTGTCCAGCGATGGTATTTTACCGCTCCTTGCGCGTTAGCAGCCCCTTTCAGATGCTTAAGCCCAAATTCTCTCAGCCCTTAACAGCTTCAGTACCCGCGGCACCTAGTTTTTCCACGCTCTCCAGTCTTCCTCGCTCTTTCCCGTCTCGGGCGAAAAGCCTCCCAGACCCCGTCTGCACTTACGCGCTTCCTTAAAACAGGATCGCCGAAATCAACCGAACGGGCTGAGCTGCTCCTCTTCCGCTCGCCGGCCCTCGGAACGTCAGCCTGCAAACGAATCGGACCACCGAGGTCACCGGCAGAGTCTCCTTTCGGAGCTCGGCCCCCCCCCCCAAGCTTTAACGACGGTTTCCCAAGCGGGGCAAACGCAGGGCCTCCCTTCGGCCCCGGAACGGTTTTTATCGCGGGCTCCCAAGTCGCCGTTACGACACTAAGCGGCAAAGCAAGGCAAAGACAGCTGGGGTCGCAGCTTACCCACCTAGGCACGAAAATTCTTCTTTGAGGCCTCCCTCGCTGCTTTTGCCAGGTAAACACACCAAAACAAAGCTCCCGACAGGCAGCTGAGGCTTCACATGGACCTCGGGGCCCCGCTAGCAACGGCGACGCCGGAGCCGCCGGGCTACCAGGCGCTATTCCCCCCCCCCTCCCCTCCCCTCCCCTGCCCTGCCGGCCCGCGAACCGCGGCTTATTACTCACGAGTCCGGGAAGGACGCCGCCGACCTTCCCGCGGCCGAAGGCTCCTCGTCAGGAGCGGGCAGAGAACCTTTCCGCCGGCATTCGGAGTCTCCCGGCCGCTCTCGACACCCGATAACTTGCCGAGAAAGGGCTGAGGGCGGGAGCCTGCAGTTCTTCACGGCAGCACACAGTCGTTCCCCGATGTGCCGAACGCCTAGCATTAACACAATTTAGAAATACAAAAATACCACCGCTACAGGGCGCAAAGCCAAGCTGAAATTTCGGCAGCCAAAGCAAACCTCTGCGCGCCCGACAGAACGAGCCACGTGCATCGGCGCCTACAGCTCCTCAAGGCTAGCGAGGCCTCGTGGGCGACGTTCCTCTGGCAGGCTGCGCAGCTGAACTCCCCCGTGTCGCCTAAGAGTCCGTGACGTGACGTATTCAAAGCTCAGCAGAAATTAACAATCCAAAGTTGTTTCTAAGCACAAAAGCGGATCTACTACACGAGAAGGAAGGAGTCCTAATTCCGCAAGGCTTTACCTTTTCTTCGAGCTGCCGTCTTCCTGCTGCCCCAAAGACCATTGCCAGGCAATTAACCTGGGGTCGCGCTAAATGAGCCTTCCTCTTCGTTTTACAATTCGCACGCTTGCCTCTCCCTCTCTCGCTGGCCACCTGACCGCCGTTCCCCGAAGACGGGAATTTGCCGTCTTGGAGCTCTTAAAGCACGACGCTTCACAGATGCAGAGAGTCACGCGCACGGAAACGGATGGACGCAGCGTCCTTTCCGTAACGCGTACGCACCTTCCGTTAGATGTCGCTCATCTGTTATTCCGATCGCTATTACCGGCGAACCTTCCTCACCGGGAGGAACGGGCTTTCCCTTTCGGGGCGACGGAGACGGCTCTCGCTCGGTTCCCTTTAATTTTATTACTTCGGCTCGCTTACGTTTTTCTGTCTCTTCAGCTTCAGCCGTGGCAACGAATCTAAAAATTAAATATCCTATCTTTCCTTTTCTACGTACGCGTGTACGATAACAAAACAAAATACAAACGACCGAAGCAAAACTAAGGCAGCTACGGTTAACAAGAGGCGCAGGGCAGCAAGGGGTCGCTTAGTCCTCAGCGCTGCCTCCGGGAGGGAGGCCGAAAGAACGAACGTTCCGCATCAAGAGTTACCTTGGTTACCCGGGCCAGAACGCCTCCTACTGTCGCAGCTTCTGGGGAGATCGAGGGTCCGCTGCTGCATTTTTGCTTCCTCCTTTCAGCCCGCCCCTTTGGGAGTAAACGCAAAAAACCGCTCGCTCGTCCGGCTTTGCTCTTTGTCAGCATTTGCTATTGTCGGTTCCGCCTCTGTAACAAAGACAGAAAATTGCATTTCGCTTCCAACAAAACACTTCGATTTACACGCGTTCTTTTTCTCTTTCCCGTGGTTTTTTTTTTTTTTTTCTTTCCCCCCTTTCTTTCTTTTTCCTTCTTTCCCTCAAAGGAAAGGTCTTAATACACCGCTTTGCATCGTACGTTACGGGGTAAGCCGTTTGGAAACACTACAGGGCCGACGCCGCGCCGCAACCCTGCTCCGGGGCCCGCCTGCCCCCCCGCTCCGCTCCGCCGCGCCGCCTCCGCAGGGGCGAGCGCGTGCCCCGGCCCGCGCTGCCAACGAACTGGCGCCCTAAACGCCGCGCACGCAAAACGCAAAGTCACACCCGCGCTCCCGGCGCGGCGCCGGGTCCCAGCCCGCCCCCCCACTCGCCCCGCACCCCCACTCGCCCCGCACCGCCGCCTCCATGCAGCGACGGCCGCAGCGGGCAGGATGCAGCCCGACGCCCCCCGAACCTATGCGTTCGCCTCACCCGGGGGCCCCACATCCTTCACTCCACGACACCTCCGCACTCACCCGCCGCCGCCGCCGCCGAGCGAAAACGCCCTCCCTTCTTGCCGCCATCTTGCTTCCCCGCCGCCGCGCATGCGCCGCTCGCCAACGGACTGCGGCGGCAGTGACGCTTGAGCACCGCGCACGTGCCGGCTCGGACAGCGCGGGGGGGGGGGAGCGAGGGGAGCGGGAGGGGCGGGGGGGAGCGAGGGGAGCGGGAGGGGAGCCCGAGGGGCGGGGCGGAGTGCGAGGGGAGCGCGAGAGGCGGGGGGGAGCGTGAGGGGAGCAGGGGGGCCCGAGGAGCGGGGGGGAGCACGAGGGGAGCCCGAGAAGCGGGGGGGAGCGCGGGGGCGGGGGGGAGCGCGAGGGGACCAGGGGGAGCGCGAGGGGTGGGGCGGAGCGCGAGGGGAGCAAGGGGAGCCCGAGAGGAGCCTGAGAAGCAGGGGGGAGCCCGAGAAGCGGGGGGGAGCGCGAGGGGAGCAGGGGGAGTGCGAGGGGTGGGGCAGAGCGCGAGGGGAGCAAGGGGAGCCCGAGGAGCGGGGGGGAGCGTGAGAGGAGCCTGAGAAGCAGGGGGGAGCCCGAGAAGCGGGGGGGAGCGCGAGGGGAGCCCGAGAAGCGGGGGGGAGCGCGAGGGGAGCAGGGGGAGCCCGAGGGGCGGGGCGGAGCGCGAGGGGAGCGCGAGGGGCGAGGCGGAGCGCGAGGGGAGCAGGGGGAGCGCGAGGGGAGCAGGGGGAGCGCGAGGGGCGGGGCGGAGCGCGAGGGGAGCCCGAGAAGCGGGGGGGAGCGCGAGGGGAGCCCGAGAAGCGGGGCGGAGCGCGAGGGGAGCAGGGGGAGCGCGAGGGGAGCAGGGGGAGCCCGAGGGGCGGGGCGGAGCGCGAGGGGAGCCCGAGAAGCGGGGGGGAGCGCGGGGGGAGCAGGGGGAGCCCGAGGGGCGGGGCGGAGCGCGAGGGGAGCGCGAGGGGTGGGGCGGAGCGCGAGGGGAGCAGGGGGAGCGCGAGGGGAGCAGGGGGAGCCCGAGGGGAGCAGGGGGAGCCCGAGGGGCGGGGCGGAGCGCGAGGGGAGCCCGAGAAGCGGGGGGGAGCGCGAGGGGCGGGGCGGAGCGCGAGGGGAGCAGGGGGAGCCCGAGGAGCGGGGGGGGAGCGCGAGGGGAGCCCGAGAAGCAGGGGGGAGCGCGGGGGTGGGGGGGAGCGCGAGGGGAGCCCGAGAAGCGGGGGGGAGCGCGAGGGGCGGGTGGAGCGGGGAATCCCAAGGGGCGGGGGGGAGCCGGGGGAGCCCGAGGGGCGGGGGGGAGCACGAAGGGAGGCGAGACCCGCAATGGCATGCTCGCGCCGCGGCGCTGCAGCCGGGCGGCTCACGCGTGCGAACCGCAGCCCGCCGCGGCAGCCCGGGACTCCCAGCGAGCGCCCCGAGGCTGCCCGAGCCCGTGGCCGCTCCAAGAGCGCCGGGAAGGGGCGACGAGCACGCTCCATTCGCTTACCCGTTACCGAAACGGCGGAGAGCAGCAGCAAACATGGCGACCGGCACTGAGCATGTGCGCGCCGGCTGTCTGCGCATGCGCGCCCCCCCCACCGGGTGCAGTACCGCTTTTTGGACACAGGGTGGCAGCAGTGAGCGCGGCGGAACGCTGTGCGCGTGCGCGCCCCCCCCACAGGTTGCAGTACCGATTGTTGGACACAGGGTGGCAGCAGTGAGCACGGCGGAACGCTGTGCGCACGCGAGCCCCCCCCACAGGGTGCAGTACCGATTTTTGGACACAGGGTGGCAGCAGTGAGCATGGCAGAACCCAGTGCGCACGCGCGCCCCCCCACAGGGTGCAGTACCGCTTTTTGGACACAGGGTGGCAGCAGTGAGCGCGGCGGAACGCTGTGCGCACGCGCGCCCCCCCCACAGGGTGCAGTACCGATTTTTGGACACAGGGTGGCAGCAGTGAGCACGGCGGAACCCAGTGCGCATGCGCGCCCCCCTTTATCGTGCCGTACCGCTTTTTTGACGCCCCGAGGGCAGCAGGGCGCGCGGCCGCCCCCGGCACGCGCACACCGCTGCAGAGCCCCCCCGCCCGCCCTTTGCAGACATTTCACCACCCTCGCCTCGGCTCATCTGCCCTTATTTACAGCGCCTGCTGCGAGGCGCAGCGTCGCCGCGTGTCGTGCTCGAGCCGCTGCTCCTAGAGGCTTCAGTAACAGCGCTTTCCTTTGAACATCGTTGCAAAATACTCCACAGACAAAAAAGAGTCAGAGGCTGCACTTAAAAAAACAAAACAAAAACAAAAAAACCACCCACCTACTTAACGGGACAATTTGCAAGCGTTCCAAGAAGCAGCCGTTCTTCTTTAGAACTTTCGACCTCTCGCCTTTACTGATCGTTAAACAAAATAAACAGCCCAAAGCAAGCCGCGCTATTTGCTTGACAGACTGCTCGGTTTTTATTATTAAACGGTACGAGATGCTGGCACGCGGCATGTCTTATTCGGATTCTTGGGCCGACGTTCCTTCGGCCGCACGCACGCGGTCAAATGCGTCTTTTTCACGTCCCGCCGTCAGGGCCTCCCCAGCAATTCCCGCAGCGACTCCCCCCTCGGGACAAACAGCTCGAGGACACGCACGGTCTTGCTAAAAGAACGGGGGGCGGGGGGGGGAACAAACGCGTGCGCTGAGCGCGGCACTCGCAGACCCGATCTTCGGGTCCAAAAGAAAACTCTCTAAAGCGGACCAGGCGGGCCAAAGAGGTCCCTTCTTTGCGCCACGCTTCTTTCCTCGCACAGACGTCGGCCGCCTCTGCCCGCTCTCACGGTATCCCCTACCGGCAAGGACACGGCGAAACGTTTCGGAAACGACGGCGTTTCCCAGAAGCGTTTCCGCCGCCTTGGGAAAACGGCCGAAGGAGAGGCTCACGCGGGGCGCGTAGCTAGAAAGAACGCTCCGCACAAAGGCCTAAAATGACCAGCCCGGAGCAGGGATCCCGGGCTCTCCGGGAGCGCAGGAGTTCTCACGTCCTTACTGAGCAGAGACCGCTGCCCGTGAAACACGAGACGCCGCAGCGACGCCGATCGTTGGAGGGAAGCCTGCAATAAGAGCGAAAGAAAAGCAGACGTTGAGGACAAAGACCAAGTTACGAGCCCCTCGCGATTCAGACACGCTTCTAGATTTACCGCCTATTTCAAGGCGCGCCTTCGGCAATTCCGTCCAATTGATTTTCCCCGAAGCCCGAGACGCGGACGAAACGCCTCTCAAAGGAAGGTACGGCATAACCGCTCTGGCCTATAAACTACCGGTTTCGACGCAGGAAAAGCACAGGGAAAGCACTAGCGTTCCCCCCAAGAAACCACGTCCAAGCGGACCGATGAAGTAGGCCCCAAGTCTGAAAGCGGACCTAAAGGAGCCCGTTTGGCGGTCGCGAGCTGGAATACACCGTTCTCCTTCTCACTAACAACCTCCCGTAGAGACCGGCAGCTGTACAGCGCCTTCTACGCTACACGGAGGAGTCGGATAGCGGGCAGATGCCGCGTCCCGAATGCGCAACTAGAGATTGGAACGCACGGACGTAAACAAACGCCCGTGACGTAGCGGAGGTCTAGCGTATTCACGTTTACCGTGCGTCAGTTCTCCTCTGCGGACAGGCCGTTCCATCTTCTTTACTCGTTAGCTGACAGACGCCCTAGGAGAAAGCAAAGAAAGGAAGAAATTCAAAAGGAAATGAAACAGATCGGAGGGAGCCTCAAAGGCTTTGATCCATCCCCCCAGGCAGCCGAACCACCTTCGCAAAGGCACACCTCAAAAGACACGTCCTTCCGGGATCGCTGCACAGCCCAGCCAGAAAAGAGGAACAGAAACAAACAGAACGAGAAGGCTGCAGAGGGGGACGGAGGGCCGGAAAGGAGCCTGCTGTCCAGCGATGGTATTTTACCGCTCCTTGCGCGTTAGCAGCCCCTTTCAGATGCTTAAGCCCAAATTCTCTCAGCCCTTAACAGCTTCAGTACCCGCGGCACCTAGTTTTTCCACGCTCTCCAGTCTTCCTCGCTCTTTCCCGTCTCGGGCGAAAAGCCTCCAGACCCCGTCTGCACTTACGCGCTTCCTTAAAACAGGATCGCCGAAATCAACCGAACGGGCTGAGCTGCTCCTCTTCGCTCGCCGGCCCTCGGAACGTCAGCCTGCAAACGAATCGGACCACCGAGGTCACCGGCAGAGTCTCCTTTCGGAGCTCGGCCCCCCCCCCCCAAGCTTTAACGACGGTTTCCCAAGCGGGGCAAACGCAGGGCCTCCCTTCGGCCCCGGAACGGTTTTTATCGCGGGCTCCCAAGTCGCCGTTACGACACTAAGCGGCAAAGCAAGGCAAAGACAGCTGGGGTCGCAGCTTACCCACCTAGGCACGAAAATTCTTCTTTGAGGCCTCCCTCGCTGCTTTTGCCAGGTAAACACACCAAAACAAAGCTCCCGACAGGCAGCTGAGGCTTCACATGGACCTCGGGGCCCCGCTAGCAACGGCGACGCCGGAGCCGCCGGGCTACCAGGCGCTATTCCCCCCCCCCTCCCCTCCCCTCCCCTGCCCTGCCGGCCCGCGAACCGCGGCTTATTACTCACGAGTCCGGGAAGGACGCCGCCGACCTTCCCGCGGCCGAAGGCTCCTCGTCAGGAGCGGGCAGAGAACCTTTCCGCCGGCATTCGGAGTCTCCCGGCCGCTCTCGACACCCGATAACTTGCCGAGAAAGGGCTGAGGGCGGGAGCCTGCAGTTCTTCACGGCAGCACACAGTCGTTCCCCGATGTGCCGAACGCCTAGCATTAACACAATTTAGAAATACAAAAATACCACCGCTACAGGGCGCAAAGCCAAGCTGAAATTTCGGCAGCCAAAGCAAACCTCTGCGCGCCCGACAGAACGAGCCACGTGCATCGGCGCCTACAGCTCCTCAAGGCTAGCGAGGCCTCGTGGGCGACGTTCCTCTGGCAGGCTGCGCAGCTGAACTCCCCCGTGTCGCCTAAGAGTCCGTGACGTGACGTATTCAAAGCTCAGCAGAAATTAACAATCCAAAGTTGTTTCTAAGCACAAAAGCGGATCTACTACACGAGAAGGAAGGAGTCCTAATTCCGCAAGGCTTTACCTTTTCTTCGAGCTGCCGTCTTCCTGCTGCCCCACATACCATTGCCAGGCAATTAACCTGGGGTCGCGCTAAATGAGCCTTCCTCTTCGTTTTACAATTCGCACGCTTGCCTCTCCCTCTCTCGCTGGCCACCTGACCGCCGTTCCCCGAAGACGGGAATTTGCCGTCTTGGAGCTCTTAAAGCACGACGCTTCACAGATGCAGAGAGTCACGCGCACGGAAACGGATGGACGCAGCGTCCTTTCCGTAACGCGTACGCACCTTCCGTTAGATGTCGCTCATCTGTTATTCCGATCGCTATTACCGGCGAACCTTCCTCACCGGGAGGAACGGGCTTTCCCTTTCGGGGCGACGGAGACGGCTCTCGCTCGGTTCCCTTTAATTTTATTACTTCGGCTCGCTTACGTTTTTCTGTCTCTTCAGCTTCAGCCGTGGCAACGAACCTAAAAATTAAATATCCTATCTTTCCTTTTCTACGTACGCGTGTACGATAACAAAACAAAATACAAACGACCGAAGCAAAACTAAGGCAGCTACGGTTAACAAGAGGCGCAGGGCAGCAAGGGGTCGCTTAGTCCTCAGCGCTGCCTCCGGGAGGGAGGCCGAAAGAACGAACGTTCCGCATCAAGAGTTACCTTGGTTACCCGGGCCAGAACGCCTCCTACTGTCGCAGCTTCTGGGGAGATCGAGGGTCCGCTGCTGCATTTTTGCTTCCTCCTTTCAGCCCGCCCCTTTGGGAGTAAACGCAAAAAACCGCTCGCTCGTCCGGCTTTGCTCTTTGTCAGCATTTGCTATTGTCGGTTCCGCCTCTGTAACAAAGACAGAAAATTGCATTTCGCTTCCAACAAAACACTTCGATTTACACGCGTTCTTTTTCTCTTTCCCGTGGTTTTTTTTTTTTTTTTCTTTCCCCCCTTTCTTTCTTTTTCCTTCTTTCCCTCAAAGGAAAGGTCTTAATACACCGCTTTGCATCGTACGTTACGGGGTAAGCCGTTTGGA
>NW_027118471.1:300000-386254 GCF_036417845.1 Apteryx mantelli
TTTTTCTCTTTCCCGTGGTTTTTTTTTTTTTCTTTCCCCCCTTTCTTTCTTTTTCCTTCTTTCCCTCAAAGGAAAGGTCTTAATACACCGCTTTGCATCGTACGTTACGGGGTAAGCCGTTTGGAAACACTACAGGGCCGACGCCGCGCCGCAACCCTGCTCCGGGGCCCGCCTGCCCCCCCGCTCCGCTCCGCCGCGCCGCCTCCGCAGGGGCGAGCGCGTGCCCCGGCCCGCGCTGCCAACGAACTGGCGCCCTAAACGCCGCGCACGCAAAACGCAAAGTCACACCCGCGCTCCCGGCGCGGCGCCGGGTCCCAGCCCGCCCCCCCACTCGCCCCGCACCGCCGCCTCCACGCGGCGATGGCCGCAGCGGGCAGGATGCAGCCCGACGCCCCCCGAACCTATGCGTTCGCCTCACCCGGGGGCCCCACATCCTTCACTCCACGCCACCTCCGCACTCACCCGCCGCCGCCGCCGAGCGAAAACGCCCTCCCTGCTCGCCGCCATCTTGCTTCCCCGCCGCCGCGCATGCGCCGCTCGCCAACGGACTGCGGCGGCAGTGACGCTTGAGCACCGCGCACGTGCCGGCTCGGACAGCGCGGGGGGGGGGAGCGAGGGGAGCGGGAGGGGAGCAGAGGGAGCCCGAGGGGCGGGGGGGAGCGAGGGGAGCCCGAGGGGCGGGGCGGAGTGCGAGGGGAGCGCGAGAGGCGGGGGGGAGCGGGAGGGGAGCAGGGGGGCCCGAGGAGCGGGGGGGAGCACGAGGGGAGCCCGAGAAGCGGGGGGGAGCGCGGGGGCGGGGGGGAGCGCGAGGGGACCAGGGGGAGCGCGAGGGGCGGGGCGGAGCGCGAGGGGAGCAAGGGGAGCCCGAGAGGAGCCTGAGAAGCAGGGGGGAGCCCGAGAAGCGGGGGGGAGCGCGAGGGGAGCAGGGGGAGTGCAAGGGGCGGGGCAGAGCGCGAGGGGAGCAAGGGGAGCCCGAGGAGCGGGGGGGAGCGTGAGAGGAGCCTGAGAAGCAGGGGGGAGCGCGAGGGGAGCAGGGGGAGCCCGAGGGGCGGGGCGGAGCGCGAGGGTAGCGCGAGAAGCGGGGGGGAGCGCGAGGGGCGGGGCGGAGCGCGAGGGGAGCAGGGGGAGCCCGAGGGGCGGGGCGGAGCGCGAGGGGAGCCCGAGAAGCGGGGGGGAGCGCGAGGGGAGCAGGGGGAGCGCGAGGGGAGCAGGGGGAGCGCGAGGAGCGGGGGGGGGAGCGCGAGGGGAGCCCGAGAAGCAGGGGGGAGCGCGGGGGTGGGGGGGAGCGCGAGGGGAGCCCGAGAAGCGGGGGGGAGCGCGAGGGGCGGGTGGAGCGGGGAATCCCGAGGGGCGGGGGGGAGCCGGGGGAGCCCGAGGGGCGGGGGGGAGCCGGGGGAGCCCGAGGGGCGGGGGGGAACACGAAGGGAGGCGAGACCCGCAATGGCATGCTCGCGCCGCGGCGCTGCAGCCGGGCGGCTCACGCGTGCGAACCGCAGCCCGCCGCGGCAGCCCGGGACTCCCAGCGAGCGCCCCGAGGCTGCCCGAGCCCGTGGCCGCTCCAAGAGCACCGGGAAGGGGCGACGAGCACGCTCCATTCGCTTACCCGTTACCGAAACGGCGGAGAGCAGCAGCAAACATGGCGACCGGCACTGAGCATGTGCGCGCCGGCTGTCTGCGCATGCGCGCCCCCCCCCACCGGGTGCAGTACCGCTTTTTGGACACAGGGTGGCAGCAGTGAGCGCGGCGGAACGCTGTGCGCGTGCGCGCCCCCCCCACAGGGTGCAGTACCGATTTTTGGACACAGGGTGGCAGCAGTGAGCACGGCAGAACCCAGTGCGCACGCGAGCCCCCCCATAGGGTGCAGTACCGATTTTTGGACACAGGGTGGCAGCAGTGAGCACGGCGGAAACCAGTGCGCATGCGCGCCCCCATTTATCGTGCCGTACCGCTTTTTTGACGCCCCGAGGGCAGCAGGGCGCGCGGCCGCCCCCGGCACGCACACACCGCTGCAGAGCCCCCCCGCCCGTCCGCCCTTTGCAGAGATTTCACCACCCTCGCCTCGGCTCATCTGCCCTTATTTACAGCGCCTGCTGCGAGGCGCAGCGTCGCCGCGTGTCATGCTCGAGCCGCTGCTCCTAGAGGCTTCCGTAACAGCGCTTTCCTTTGAACATCGTTGCAAAATACTCCACAGACAAAAAAGAGTCAGAGGCTGCACTTAAAAAAACAAAACGAAAACAAAAAAACCACCCACCTACTTAACGGGACAATTTGCAAGCGTTCCAAGAAGCAGCCGTTCTTCTTTAGGACTTTCGACCTCTTGCCTTTACTGATCGTTAAACAAAATAAACAGCCCAAAGCAAGCCGCGCTATTTGCTTGACAGACTGCTCGGTTTTTATTATTAAACGGTACGAGATGCTGGCACGCGGCATGTCTTCTTCGGATTCTTGGGCTGACGTTCCTTCGGCCGCACGCACGCGGTCAAAGGCGTCTTTTTCACGTCCCGCCGTCAGGGCCTCCCCAGCAATTCCCGCAGCGACTCCCCCCTCGGGACAAACAGCTCGAGGACACGCACGGTCTTGCTAAAAGAACGGGGGGGGGGGGAACAAACGCGTGCGCTGAGCGCGGCACTCGCAGACCCGATCTTCGGGTCCAAAAGAAAACTCTCTAAAGCGGACCAGGCGGGCCAAAGAGGTCCCTTCTTTGCGCCACGCTTCTTTCCTCGCACAGACGTCGGCCGCCTCTGCCCGCTCTCACGGTATCCCCTACCGGCAAGGACACGGCGAAACGTTTCGGAAACGACGGCGTTTCCCAGAAGCGTTTCCGCCGCCTTGGGAAAACGGCCGAAGGAGAGGCTCACGCGGGGCGCGTAGCTAGAAAGAACGCTCCGCACAAAGGCCTAAAATGACCAGCCCGGAGCAGGGATCCTGGGCTCTCCGGGAGCGCAGGAGTTCTCACGTCCTTACTGAGCAGAGACCGCTGCCCGTGAAACACGAGACGCCGCAGCGACGCCGATCGTTGGAGGGAAGCCTGCAATAAGAGCGAAAGAAAAGCAGACGTTGAGGACAAAGAGCAAGTTACGAGCCCCTCGCGATTCAGACACGCTTCTAGATTTACCGCCTATTTCAAGGCGCGCCTTCGGCAATTCCGTCCAATTGATTTTCCCCGAAGCCCGAGACGCGGACGAAACGCCTCTCAAAGGAAGGTACGGCATAACCGCTCTGGCCTATAAACTACCGGTTTCGACGCAGGAAAAGCACAGGGAAAGCACTAGCGTTCCCCCCAAGAAACCACGTCCAAGCGGACCGATGAAGTAGGCCCCAAGTCTGAAAGCGGACCTAAAGGAGCCCGTTTGGCGGTCGCGAGCTGGAATACACCGTTCTCCTTCTCACTAACAACCTCCCGGAGAGACCGGCAGCTGTACAGCGCCTTCTACGCTACACGGAGGAGTCGGATAGCGGGCAGATGCCGCGTCCCGAATGCGCAACTAGAGATTGGAACGCACGGACGTAAACAAACGCCCGTGACGTAGCGGAGGTCTAGCGTATTCACGTTTACCGTGCGTCAGTTCTCCTCTGCGGACAGGCCGTTCCATCTTCTTTACTCGTTAGCTGACAGACGCCCTAGGAGAAAGCAAAGAAAGGAAGAAATTCAAAAGGAAATGAAACAGATCGGAGGGAGCCTCAAAGGCTTTGATCCATCCCCCCAGGCAGCCGAACCACCTTCGCAAAGGCACACCTCAAAAGACACGTCCTTCCGGGATCGCTGCACAGCCCAGCCAGAAAAGAGGAACAGAAACAAACAGAACGAGAAGGCTGCAGAGGGGGACGGAGGGCCGGAAAGGAGCCTGCTGTCCAGCGATGGTATTTTACCGCTCCTTGCGCGTTAGCAGCCCCTTTCAGATGCTTAAGCCCAAATTCTCTCAGCCCTTAACAGCTTCAGTACCCGCGGCACCTAGTTTTTCCACGCTCTCCAGTCTTCCTCGCTCTTTCCCGTCTCGGGCGAAAAGCCTCCCAGACCCCGTCTGTACTTACGCGCTTCCTTAAAACAGGATCGCCGAAATCAACCGAACGGGCTGAGCTGCTCCTCTTCCGCTCGCCGGCCCTCGGAACGTCAGCCTGCAAACGAATCGGACCACCGAGGTCACCGGCAGAGTCTCCTTTCGGAGCTCGCCCCCCCCCCAAGCTTTAACGACGGTTTCCCAAGCGGGGCAAACGCAGGGCCTCCCTTCGGCCCCGGAACGGTTTTTATCGCGGGCTCCCAAGTCGCCGTTACGACACTAAGCGGCAAAGCAAGGCAAAGACAGCTGGGGTCGCAGCTTACCCACCTAGGCACGAAAATTCTTTTTTGAGGCCTCCCTCGCTGCTTTTGCCAGGTAAACACACCAAAACAAAGCTCCCGACAGGCAGCTGAGGCTTCGCATGGACCTCGGGGCCCCGCTAGCAACGGCGACGCCGGAGCCGCCGGGCTACCAGGCGCTATTCCCCCCCCCTCCCCTCCCCTCCCCTGCCCTGCCGGCCCGCGAACCGCGGCTTATTACTCACGAGTCCGGGAAGGACGCCGCCGACCTTCCCGCGGCCGAAGGCTCCTCGTCAGGAGCGGGCAGAGAACCTTTCCGCCGGCATTCGGAGTCTCCCGGCCGCTCTCGACACCCGATAACTTGCCGAGAAAGGGCTGAGGGCGGGAGCCTGCAGTTCTTCACGGCAGCACACAGTCGTTCCCCGATGTGCCGAACGCCTAGCATTAACACAATTTAGAAATACAAAAATACCACCGCTACAGGGCGCAAAGCCAAGCTGAAATTTCGGCAGCCAAAGCAAACCTCTGCGCGCCCGACAGAACGAGCCACGTGCATCGGCGCCTACAGCTCCTCAAGGCTAGCGAGGCCTCGTGGGCGACGTTCCTCTGGCAGGCTGCGCAGCTGAACTCCCCCGTGTCGCCTAAGAGTCCGTGACGTGACGTATTCAAAGCTCAGCAGAAATTAACAATCCAAAGTTGTTTCTAAGCACAAAAGCGGATCTACTACACGAGAAGGAAGGAGTCCTAATTCCGCAAGGCTTTACCTTTTCTTCGAGCTGCCGTCTTCCTGCTGCCCCAAAGACCATTGCCAGGCAATTAACCTGGGGTCGCGCTAAATGAGCCTTCCTGAAAGCCACCTCTTCGTTTTACAATTCGCACGCTTGCCTCTCCCTCTCTCTCTGGCCACCTGACCGCCGTTCCCCGAAGACGGGAATTTGCCGTCTTGGAGCTCTTAAAGCACGACGCTTCACAGATGCAGAGAGTCACGCGCACGGAAACGGATGGACGCAGCGTCCTTTCCGTAACGCGTACGCACCTTCCGTTAGATGTCGCTCATCTGTTATTCCGATCGCTATTACCGGCGAACCTTCCTCACCGGGAGGAACGGGCTTTCCCTTTCGGGGCGACGGAGACGGCTCTCGCTCGGTTCCCTTTAATTTTATTACTTCGGCTCGCTTACGTTTCTCTGTCTCTTCAGCTTCAGCCGTGGCAACGAATCTAAAAATTAAATATCCTATCTTTCCTTTTCTACGTACGCGTGTACGATAACAAAACAAAATACAAACGACCGAAGCAAAACTAAGGCAGCTACGGTTAACAAGAGGCGCAGGGCAGCAACGGGTCGCTTAGTCCTCAGCGCTGCCTCCGGGAGGGAGGCCGAAAGAACGAACGTTCCGCATCAAGAGTTACCTTGGTTACCCGGGCCAGAACGCCTCCTACTGTCGCAGCTTCTGGGGAGATCGAGGGTCCGCTGCTGCATTTTTGCTTCCTCCTTTCAGCCCGCCCCTTCGGGAGTAAGCGCAAAAAACCGCTCGCTCGTCCGGCTTTGCTCTTTGTCAGCATTTGCTATTGTCGGTTCCGCCTCTGTAACAAAGACAGAAAATTGCATTTCGCTTCCAACAAAACACTTCGATTTACACGCGTTCTTTTTCTCTTTCCCGTGTTTTTTTTTTTTTTTCTTTCCCCCCTTTCTTTCTTTTTCCTTCTTTCCCTCAAAGGAAAGGTCTTAATACACCGCTTTGCATCGTACGTTACGGGGTAAGCCGTTTGGAAACACTACAGGGCCGACGCCGCGCCGCAACCCTGCTCCGGGGCCCGCCTGCCCCCCCGCTCCGCTCCGCCGCGCCGCCTCCGCAGGGGCGAGCGCGTGCCCCGGCCCGCGCTGCCAACGAACTGGCGCCCTAAACGCCGCGCACGCAAAACGCAAAGTCACACCCGCGCTCCCGGCGCGGCGCCGGGTCCCAGCCCGCCCCCCCACTCGCCCCGCACCGCCGCCTCCACGCAGCGACGGCCGCAGCGGGCAGGATGCAGCCCGACGCCCCCCGAACCTATGCGTTCGCCTCACCCGGGGGCCCCACATCCTTCACTCCACGCCACCTCCGCACTCACCCGCCGCCGCCGCCGAGCGAAAACGCCCTCCCTGCTCACCGCCATCTTGCTTCCCCGCCGCCGCGCATGCGCCGCTCGCCAACGGACTGCGGCGGCAGTGACGCTTGAGCACCGCGCACGTGCCGGCTCGGACAGCGCGGGGGGGGGGGGGAGCGAGGGGAGCGGGAGGGGCGGGGGGGAGCGAGGGGAGCGGGAGGGGAGCAGAGGGAGCCCGAGGGGCGGGGGGGAGCGAGGGGAGCCCGAGGGGCGGGGCGGAGTGCGAGGGGAGCGCGAGAGGCGGGGGGGGAGCGTGAGGGGAGCAGGGGGGCCCGAGGAGCGGGGGGGAGCACGAGGGGAGCCCGAGAAGCGGGGGGGGAGCGCGGGGGCGGGGGGGAGCGCAAGGGGACCAGGGGGAGCGCGAGGGGCGGGGCGGAGCGCGAGGGGAGCAAGGGGAGCCCGAGAGGAGCCTGAGAAGCAGGGGGGAGCCCAAGAAGCGGGGGGGAGCGCGAGGGGAGCAGGGGGAGTGCGAGGGGCGGGGCAGAGCGCGAGGGGAGCAAGGGGAGCCCGAGGAGCGGGGGGGAGCGTGAGAAGAGCCTGAGAAGCAGGGGGGAGCCCGAGAAGCGGGGGGGAGCGCGAGGGGAGCCCGAGAAGCGGGGGGGAGCGCGGGGGTGGGGGGGAGCGCGAGGGGAGCCCGAGAAGCGGGGGGGAGCGCGAGGGGCGGGTGGAGCGGGGAATCCCGAGGGGCGGGGGGGAGCCGGGGAGCCCGAGGGGCGGGGGGGAGCACGAAGGGAGGCGAGACCCGCAATGGCATGCTCGCGCCGCGGCGCTGCAGCCGGGCGGCTCACGCGTGCGAACCGCAGCCCGCCGCGGCAGCCCGGGACTCCCAGCGAGCGCCCCGAGGCTGCCCGAGCCCGTGGCCGCTCCAAGAGCACCGGGAAGGGGCGACGAGCACGCTCCATTCGCTTACCCGTTACCGAAACGGCGGAGAGCAGCAGCAAACATGGCGACCGGCACTGAGCATGTGCGCGCCGGCTGTCTGCGCATGCGCGCCCCCCCCACAGGGTGCAGTACCGCTTTTTGGACACAGGGTGGCAGCAGTGAGCGCGGCGGAACGCTGTGCGCGTGCGCGCCCCCCCCACAGGGTGCAGTACCGATTTTTGGACACAGGGTGGCAGCAGTGAGCGCGGCGGAACGCTGTGCGCACGCGCGCCCCCCCCACAGGGTGCAGTACCGATTTTTGGACACAGGGTGGCAGCAGTGAGCACGGCGGAACCCAGTGCGCATGCGCGCCCCCCTTTATCGTGCCGTACCGCTTTTTTGACGCCCCGAGGGCAGCAGGGCGCGCGGCCGGCCGCCGTGCGCCTGCGCGCCCCCCTTTCCGTGCCGTACTGCTTTTTTGACGCCCCGAGGGCAGCAGGGCGCGCGGCCGCCCCCGGCACGCGCACACCGCTGCAGAGCCCCCCCGCCCGCCCTTTGCAGACATTTCACCACCCTCGCCTGGGCTCATCTGCCTTTATTTACAGCGCCTGCTGCGAGGCGCAGCGTCGCCGCGTGTCATGCTCGAGCCGCTGCTCCTAGAGGCTTCAGTAACAGCGCTTTCCTTTGAACATCGTTGCAAAATACTCCACAGACAAAAAAGAGTCAGAGGCTGCACTTAAAAAAACAAAACGAAAACAAAAAAACCACCCACCTACTTAACGGGACAATTTGCAAGCGTTCCAAGAAGCAGCCGTTCTTCTTTAGAACTTTCGACCTCTCGCCTTTACTGATCGTTAAACAAAATAAACAGCCCAAAGCAAGCCGCGCTATTTGCTTGACAGACTGCTCGGTTTTTATTATTAAACGGTACGAGATGCTGGCACGCGGCATGTCTTCTTCGGATTCTTGGGCTGACGTTCCTTCGGCCGCACGCACGCGGTCAAAGGCGTCTTTTTCACGTCCCGCCGTCAGGGCCTCCCCAGCAATTCCCGCAGCGACTCCCCCCTCGGGACAAACAGCTCGAGGACACGCACGGTCTTGCTAAAAGAACGGGGGGGGGGGGGGGGGGGGAACAAACGCGTGCGCTGAGCGCGGCACTCGCAGACCCGATCTTCGGGTCCAAAAGAAAACTCTCTAAAGCGGACCAGGCGGGCCAAAGAGGTCCCTTCTTTGCGCCACGCTTCTTTCCTCGCACAGACGTCGGCCGCCTCTGCCCGCTCTCACGGTATCCCCTACCGGCAAGGACACGGCGAAACGTTTCGGAAACGACGGCGTTTCCCAGAAGCGTTTCCGCCGCCTTGGGAAAACGGCCGAAGGAGAGGCTCACGCGGGGCGCGTAGCTAGAAAGAACGCTCCGCACAAAGGCCTAAAATGACCAGCCCGGAGCAGGGATCCCGGGCTCTCCGGGAGCGCAGGAGTTCTCACGTCCTTACTGAGCAGAGACCGCTGCCCGTGAAACACGAGACGCCGCAGCGACGCCGATCGTTGGAGGGAAGCCTGCAATAAGAGCGAAAGAAAAGCAGACGTTGAGGACAAAGACCAAGTTACGAGCCCCTCGCGATTCAGACACGCTTCTAGATTTACCGCCTATTTCAAGGCGCGCCTTCGGCAATTCCGTCCAATTGATTTTCCCCGAAGCCCGAGACGCGGACGAAACGCCTCTCAAAGGAAGGTACGGCATAACCGCTCTGGCCTATAAACTACCGGTTTCGACGCAGGAAAAGCACAGGGAAAGCACTAGCGTTCCCCCCAAGAAACCACGTCCAAGCGGACCGATGAAGTAGGCCCCAAGTCTGAAAGCGGACCTAAAGGAGCCCGTTTGGCGGTCGCGAGCTGGAATACGCCGTTCTCCTTCTCACTAACAACCTCCCGTAGAGACCGGCAGCTGTACAGCGCCTTCTACGCTACACGGAGGAGTCGGATAGCGGGCAGATGCCGCGTCCCGAATGCGCAACTAGAGATTTGAACGCACGGACGTAAACAAACGCCCGTGACGTAGCGGAGGTCTAGCGTATTCACGTTTACCGTGCGTCAGTTCTCCTCTGCGGACAGGCCGTTCCATCTTCTTTACTCGTTAGCTGACAGACGCCCTAGGAGAAAGCAAAGAAAGGAAGAAATTCAAAAGGAAATGAAACAGATCGGAGGGAGCCTCAAAGGCTTTGATCCATCCCCCCAGGCAGCCGAACCACCTTCGCAAAGGCACACCTCAAAAGACACGTCCTTCCGGGATCGCTGCACAGCCCAGCCAGAAAAGAGGAACAGAAACAAACAGAACGAGAAGGCTGCAGAGGGGGACGGAGGGCCGGAAAGGAGCCTGCTGTCCAGCGATGGTATTTTACCGCTCCTTGCGCGTTAGCAGCCCCTTTCAGATGCTTAAGCCCAAATTCTCTCAGCCCTTAACAGCTTCAGTACCCGCGGCACCTAGTTTTTCCACGCTCTCCAGTCTTCCTCGCTCTTTCCCGTCTCGGGCGAAAAGCCTCCCAGACCCCGTCTGCACTTACGCGCTTCCTTAAAACAGGATCGCCGAAATCAACCGAACGGGCTGAGCTGCTCCTCTTCCGCTCGCCGGCCCTCGGAACGTCAGCCTGCAAACGAATCGGACCACCGAGGTCACCGGCAGAGTCTCCTTTCGGAGCTCGGCCCCCCCCCCCCAAGCTTTAACGACGGTTTCCCAAGCGGGGCAAACGCAGGGCCTCCCTTCGGCCCCGGAACGGTTTTTATCGCGGGCTCCCAAGTCGCCGTTACGACACTAAGCGGCAAAGCAAGGCAAAGACAGCTGGGGTCGCAGCTTACCCACCTAGGCACGAAAATTCTTCTTTGAGGCCTCCCTCGCTGCTTTTGCCAGGTAAACACACCAAAACAAAGCTCCCGACAGGCAGCTGAGGCTTCACATGGACCTCGGGGCCCCGCTAGCAACGGCGACGCCGGAGCCGCCGGGCTACCAGGCGCTATTCCCCCCCCCTCCCCTCCCCTCCCCTGCCCTGCCGGCCCGCGAACCGCGGCTTATTACTCACGAGTCCGGGAAGGACGCCGCCGACCTTCCCGCGGCCGAAGGCTCCTCGTCAGGAGCGGGCAGAGAACCTTTCCGCCGGCATTCGGAGTCTCCCGGCCGCTCTCGACACCCGATAACTTGCCGAGAAAGGGCTGAGGGCGGGAGCCTGCAGTTCTTCACGGCAGCACACAGTCGTTCCCCGATGTGCCGAACGCCTAGCATTAACACAATTTAGAAATACAAAAATACCACCGCTACAGGGCGCAAAGCCAAGCTGAAATTTCGGCAGCCAAAGCAAACCTCTGCGCGCCCGACAGAACGAGCCACGTGCATCGGCGCCTACAGCTCCTCAAGGCTAGCGAGGCCTCGTGGGCGACGTTCCTCTGGCAGGCTGCGCAGCTGAACTCCCCCGTGTCGCCTAAGAGTCCGTGACGTGACGTATTCAAAGCTCAGCAGAAATTAACAATCCAAAGTTGTTTCTAAGCACAAAAGCGGATCTACTACACGAGAAGGAAGGAGTCCTAATTCCGCAAGGCTTTACCTTTTCTTCTAGCTGCCGTCTTCCTGCTGCCCCAAATACCATTGCCAGGCAATTAACCTGGGGTCGCGCTAAATGAGCCTTCCTCTTCGTTTTACAATTCGCACGCTTGCCTCTCCCTCTCTCTCTGGCCACCTGACCGCCGTTCCCCGAAGACGGGAATTTGCCGTCTTGGAGCTCTTAAAGCACGACGCTTCACAGATGCAGAGAGTCACGCGCACGGAAACGGATGGACGCAGCGTCCTTTCCGTAACGCGTACGCACCTTCCGTTAGATGTCGCTCATCTGTTATTCCGATCGCTATTACCGGCGAACCTTCCTCACCGGGAGGAACGGGCTTTCCCTTTCGGGGCGACGGAGACGGCTCTCGCTCGGTTCCCTTTAATTTTATTACTTCGGCTCGCTTACGTTTCTCTGTCTCTTCAGCTTCAGCCGTGGCAACGAATCTAAAAATTAAATATCCTATCTTTCCTTTTCTACGTACGCGTGTACGATAACAAAACAAAATACAAACGACCGAAGCAAAACTAAGGCAGCTACGGTTAACAAGAGGCGCAGGGCAGCAACGGGTCGCTTAGTCCTCAGCGCTGCCTCCGGGAGGGAGGCCGAAAGAACGAACGTTCCGCATCAAGAGTTACCTTGGTTACCCGGGCCAGAACGCCTCCTACTGTCGCAGCTTCTGGGGAGATCGAGGGTCCGCTGCTGCATTTTTGCTTCCTCCTTTCAGCCCGCCCCTTCGGGAGTAAGCGCAAAAAACCGCTCGCTCGTCCGGCTTTGCTCTTTGTCAGCATTTGCTATTGTCGGTTCCGCCTCTGTAACAAAGACAGAAAATTGCATTTCGCTTCCAACAAAACACTTCGATTTACACGCGTTCTTTTTCTCTTTCCCGTGTTTTTTTTTTTTTTTCTTTCCCCCCTTTCTTTCTTTTTCCTTCTTTCCCTCAAAGGAAAGGTCTTAATACACCGCTTTGCATCGTACGTTACGGGGTAAGCCGTTTGGAAACACTACAGGGCCGACGCCGCGCCGCAACCCTGCTCCGGGGCCCGCCTGCCCCCCCGCTCCGCTCCGCCGCGCCGCCTCCGCAGGGGCGAGCGCGTGCCCCGGCCCGCGCTGCCAACGAACTGGCGCCCTAAACGCCGCGCACGCAAAACGCAAAGTCACACCCGCGCTCCCGGCGCGGCGCCGGGTCCCAGCCCGCCCCCCCACTCGCCCCGCACCGCCGCCTCCACGCAGCGACGGCCGCAGCGGGCAGGATGCAGCCCGACGCCCCCCGAACCTATGCGTTCGCCTCACCCGGGGGCCCCACATCCTTCACTCCACGCCACCTCCGCACTCACCCGCCGCCGCCGCCGAGCGAAAACGCCCTCCCTGCTCACCGCCATCTTGCTTCCCCGCCGCCGCGCATGCGCCGCTCGCCAACGGACTGCGGCGGCAGTGACGCTTGAGCACCGCGCACGTGCCGGCTCGGACAGCGCGGGGGGGGGGGGAGCGAGGGGAGCGGGAGGGGCGGGGGGGAGCGAGGGGAGCGGGAGGGGAGCAGAGGGAGCCCGAGGGGCGGGGGGGAGCGAGGGGAGCGGGAGGGGCGGGGGGGAGCGAGGGGAGCGGGAGGGGAGCAGAGGGAGCCCGAGGGGCGGGGGGGAGCGAGGGGAGCCCGAGGGGCGGGGCGGAGTGCGAGGGGAGCGCGAGAGGCGGGGGGGGAGCGTGAGGGGAGCAGGGGGGCCCGAGGAGCGGGGGGGAGCACGAGGGGAGCCCGAGAAGCGGGGGGGGAGCGCGGGGGCGGGGGGGAGCGCGAGGGGACCAGGGGGAGCGCGAGGGGCGGGGCGGAGCGCGAGGGGAGCAAGGGGAGCCCGAGAGAAGCCTGAGAAGCAGGGGGGAGCCCGAGAAGCGGGGGGGAGCGCGAGGGGAGCAGGGGGAGTGCGAGGGGCGGGGCAGAGCGCGAGGGGAGCAAGGGGAGCCCGAGGAGCGGGGGGGAGCGTGAGAAGAGCCTGAGAAGCAGGGGGGAGCCCGAGAAGCGGGGGGGAGCGCGAGGGGAGCCCGAGAAGCGGGGGGGAGCGCGGGGGTGGGGGGGAGCGCGAGGGGAGCCCGAGAAGCGGGGGGGAGCGCGAGGGGCGGGTGGAGCGGGGAATCCCGAGGGGCGGGGGGGAGCCGGGGAGCCCGAGGGGCGGGGGGGAGCACGAAGGGAGGCGAGACCCGCAATGGCATGCTCGCGCCGCGGCGCTGCAGCCGGGCGGCTCACGCGTGCGAACCGCAGCCCGCCGCGGCAGCCCGGGACTCCCAGCGAGCGCCCCGAGGCTGCCCGAGCCCGTGGCCGCTCCAAGAGCACCGGGAAGGGGCGACGAGCACGCTCCATTCGCTTACCCGTTACCGAAACGGCGGAGAGCAGCAGCAAACATGGCGACCGGCACTGAGCATGTGCGCGCCGGCTGTCTGCGCATGCGCGCCCCCCCCACAGGGTGCAGTACCGCTTTTTGGACACAGGGTGGCAGCAGTGAGCGCGGCGGAACGCTGTGCGCGTGCGCGCCCCCCCCACAGGGTGCAGTACCGATTTTTGGACACAGGGTGGCAGCAGTGAGCGCGGCGGAACGCTGTGCGCACGCGCGCCCCCCCCACAGGGTGCAGTACCGATTTTTGGACACAGGGTGGCAGCAGTGAGCACGGCGGAACCCAGTGCGCATGCGCGCCCCCCTTTATCGTGCCGTACCGCTTTTTTGACGCCCCGAGGGCAGCAGGGCGCGCGGCCGGCCGCCGTGCGCCTGCGCGCCCCCCTTTCCGTGCCGTACTGCTTTTTTGACGCCCCGAGGGCAGCAGGGCGCGCGGCCGCCCCCGGCACGCGCACACCGCTGCAGAGCCCCCCCGCCCGCCCTTTGCAGACATTTCACCACCCTCGCCTGGGCTCATCTGCCTTTATTTACAGCGCCTGCTGCGAGGCGCAGCGTCGCCGCGTGTCATGCTCGAGCCGCTGCTCCTAGAGGCTTCAGTAACAGCGCTTTCCTTTGAACATCGTTGCAAAATACTCCACAGACAAAAAAGAGTCAGAGGCTGCACTTAAAAAAACAAAACGAAAACAAAAAAACCACCCACCTACTTAACGGGACAATTTGCAAGCGTTCCAAGAAGCAGCCGTTCTTCTTTAGAACTTTCGACCTCTCGCCTTTACTGATCGTTAAACAAAATAAACAGCCCAAAGCAAGCCGCGCTATTTGCTTGACAGACTGCTCGGTTTTTATTATTAAACGGTACGAGATGCTGGCACGCGGCATGTCTTCTTCGGATTCTTGGGCTGACGTTCCTTCGGCCGCACGCACGCGGTCAAAGGCGTCTTTTTCACGTCCCGCCGTCAGGGCCTCCCCAGCAATTCCCGCAGCGACTCCCCCCTCGGGACAAACAGCTCGAGGACACGCACGGTCTTGCTAAAAGAACGGGGGGGGGGGGGGGGGGGGAACAAACGCGTGCGCTGAGCGCGGCACTCGCAGACCCGATCTTCGGGTCCAAAAGAAAACTCTCTAAAGCGGACCAGGCGGGCCAAAGAGGTCCCTTCTTTGCGCCACGCTTCTTTCCTCGCACAGACGTCGGCCGCCTCTGCCCGCTCTCACGGTATCCCCTACCGGCAAGGACACGGCGAAACGTTTCGGAAACGACGGCGTTTCCCAGAAGCGTTTCCGCCGCCTTGGGAAAACGGCCGAAGGAGAGGCTCACGCGGGGCGCGTAGCTAGAAAGAACGCTCCGCACAAAGGCCTAAAATGACCAGCCCGGAGCAGGGATCCCGGGCTCTCCGGGAGCGCAGGAGTTCTCACGTCCTTACTGAGCAGAGACCGCTGCCCGTGAAACACGAGACGCCGCAGCGACGCCGATCGTTGGAGGGAAGCCTGCAATAAGAGCGAAAGAAAAGCAGACGTTGAGGACAAAGACCAAGTTACGAGCCCCTCGCGATTCAGACACGCTTCTAGATTTACCGCCTATTTCAAGGCGCGCCTTCGGCAATTCCGTCCAATTGATTTTCCCCGAAGCCCGAGACGCGGACGAAACGCCTCTCAAAGGAAGGTACGGCATAACCGCTCTGGCCTATAAACTACCGGTTTCGACGCAGGAAAAGCACAGGGAAAGCACTAGCGTTCCCCCCAAGAAACCACGTCCAAGCGGACCGATGAAGTAGGCCCCAAGTCTGAAAGCGGACCTAAAGGAGCCCGTTTGGCGGTCGCGAGCTGGAATACGCCGTTCTCCTTCTCACTAACAACCTCCCGTAGAGACCGGCAGCTGTACAGCGCCTTCTACGCTACACGGAGGAGTCGGATAGCGGGCAGATGCCGCGTCCCGAATGCGCAACTAGAGATTTGAACGCACGGACGTAAACAAACGCCCGTGACGTAGCGGAGGTCTAGCGTATTCACGTTTACCGTGCGTCAGTTCTCCTCTGCGGACAGGCCGTTCCATCTTCTTTACTCGTTAGCTGACAGACGCCCTAGGAGAAAGCAAAGAAAGGAAGAAATTCAAAAGGAAATGAAACAGATCGGAGGGAGCCTCAAAGGCTTTGATCCATCCCCCCAGGCAGCCGAACCACCTTCGCAAAGGCACACCTCAAAAGACACGTCCTTCCGGGATCGCTGCACAGCCCAGCCAGAAAAGAGGAACAGAAACAAACAGAACGAGAAGGCTGCAGAGGGGGACGGAGGGCCGGAAAGGAGCCTGCTGTCCAGCGATGGTATTTTACCGCTCCTTGCGCGTTAGCAGCCCCTTTCAGATGCTTAAGCCCAAATTCTCTCAGCCCTTAACAGCTTCAGTACCCGCGGCACCTAGTTTTTCCACGCTCTCCAGTCTTCCTCGCTCTTTCCCGTCTCGGGCGAAAAGCCTCCCAGACCCCGTCTGTACTTACGCGCTTCCTTAAAACAGGATCGCCGAAATCAACCGAACGGGCTGAGCTGCTCCTCTTCCGCTCGCCGGCCCTTGGAACGTCAGCCTGCAAACGAATCGGACCACCGAGGTCACCGGCAGAGTCTCCTTTCGGAGCTCGCCCCCCCCCCAAGCTTTAACGACGGTTTCCCAAGCGGGGCAAACGCAGGGCCTCCCTTCGGCCCCGGAACGGTTTTTATCGCGGGCTCCCAAGTCGCCGTTACGACACTAAGCGGCAAAGCAAGGCAAAGACAGCTGGGGTCGCAGCTTACCCACCTAGGCACGAAAATTCTTCTTTGAGGCCTCCCTCGCTGCTTTTGCCAGGTAAACACACCAAAACAAAGCTCCCGACAGGCAGCTGAGGCTTCGCATGGACCTCGGGGCCCCGCTAGCAACGGCGACGCTGGAGCCGCCGGGCTACCAGGCGCTATTCCCCCCCCCTCCCCTCCCCTCCCCTGCCCTGCCGGCCCGCGAACCGCGGCTTATTACTCACGAGTCCGGGAAGGACGCCGCCGACCTTCCCGCGGCCGAAGGCTCCTCGTCAGGAGCGGGCAGAGAACCTTTCCGCCGGCATTCGGAGTCTCCCGGCCGCTCTCGACACCCGATAACTTGCCGAGAAAGGGCTGAGGGCGGGAGCCTGCAGTTCTTCACGGCAGCACACAGTCGTTCCCCGATGTGCCGAACGCCTAGCATTAACACAATTTAGAAATACAAAAATACCACCGCTACAGGGCGCAAAGCCAAGCTGAAATTTCGGCAGCCAAAGCAAACCTCTTCGCGCCCGACAGAACGAGCCACGTGCATCGGCGCCTACAGCTCCTCAAGGCTAGCGAGGCCTCGTGGGCGACGTTCCTCTGGCAGGCTGCGCAGCTGAACTCCCCCGTGTCGCCTAAGAGTCCGTGACGTGACGTATTCAAAGCTCAGCAGAAATTAACAATCCAAAGTTGTTTCTAAGCACAAAAGCGGATCTACTACACGAGAAGGAAGGAGTCCTAATTCCGCAAGGCTTTACCTTTTCTTCGAGCTGCCGTCTTCCTGCTGCCCCAAAGACCATTGCCAGGCAATTAACCTGGGGTCGCGCTAAATGAGCCTTCCTGAAAGCCACCTCTTCGTTTTACAATTCGCACGCTTGCCTCTCCCTCTCTCTCTGGCCACCTGACCGCCGTTCCCCGAAGACGGGAATTTGCCGTCTTGGAGCTCTTAAAGCACGACGCTTCACAGATGCAGAGAGTCACGCGCACGGAAACGGATGGACGCAGCGTCCTTTCCGTAACGCGTACGCACCTTCCGTTAGATGTCGCTCATCTGTTATTCCGATCGCTATTACCGGCGAACCTTCCTCACCGGGAGGAACGGGCTTTCCCTTTCGGGGCGACGGAGACGGCTCTCGCTCGGTTCCCTTTAATTTTATTACTTCGGCTCGCTTACGTTTCTCTGTCTCTTCAGCTTCAGCCGTGGCAACGAATCTAAAAATTAAATATCCTATCTTTCCTTTTCTACGTACGCGTGTACGATAACAAAACAAAATACAAACGACCGAAGCAAAACTAAGGCAGCTACGGTTAACAAGAGGCGCAGGGCAGCAACGGGTCGCTTAGTCCTCAGCGCTGCCTCCGGGAGGGAGGCCGAAAGAACGAACGTTCCGCATCAAGAGTTACCTTGGTTACCCGGGCCAGAACGCCTCCTACTGTCGCAGCTTCTGGGGAGATCGAGGGTCCGCTGCTGCATTTTTGCTTCCTCCTTTCAGCCCGCCCCTTCGGGAGTAAGCGCAAAAAACCGCTCGCTCGTCCGGCTTTGCTCTTTGTCAGCATTTGCTATTGTCGGTTCCGCCTCTGTAACAAAGACAGAAAATTGCATTTCGCTTCCAACAAAACACTTCGATTTACACGCGTTCTTTTTCTCTTTCCCGTGTTTTTTTTTTTTTTTCTTTCCCCCCTTTCTTTCTTTTTCCTTCTTTCCCTCAAAGGAAAGGTCTTAATACACCGCTTTGCATCGTACGTTACGGGGTAAGCCGTTTGGAAACACTACAGGGCCGACGCCGCGCCGCAACCCTGCTCCGGGGCCCGCCTGCCCCCCCGCTCCGCTCCGCCGCGCCGCCTCCGCAGGGGCGAGCGCGTGCCCCGGCCCGCGCTGCCAACGAACTGGCGCCCTAAACGCCGCGCACGCAAAACGCAAAGTCACACCCGCGCTCCCGGCGCGGCGCCGGGTCCCAGCCCGCCCCCCCACTCGCCCCGCACCGCCGCCTCCACGCAGCGACGGCCGCAGCGGGCAGGATGCAGCCCGACGCCCCCCGAACCTATGCGTTCGCCTCACCCGGGGGCCCCACATCCTTCACTCCACGCCACCTCCGCACTCACCCGCCGCCGCCGCCGAGCGAAAACGCCCTCCCTGCTCACCGCCATCTTGCTTCCCCGCCGCCGCGCATGCGCCGCTCGCCAACGGACTGCGGCGGCAGTGACGCTTGAGCACCGCGCACGTGCCGGCTCGGACAGCGCGGGGGGGGGGGGAGCGAGGGGAGCGGGAGGGGCGGGGGGGAGCGAGGGGAGCGGGAGGGGAGCAGAGGGAGCCCGAGGGGCGGGGGGGAGCGAGGGGAGCCCGAGGGGCGGGGCGGAGTGCGAGGGGAGCGCGAGAGGCGGGGGGGGAGCGTGAGGGGAGCAGGGGGGCCCGAGGAGCGGGGGGGAGCACGAGGGGAGCCCGAGAAGCGGGGGGGGAGCGCGGGGGCGGGGGGGAGCGCGAGGGGACCAGGGGGAGCGCGAGGGGCGGGGCGGAGCGCGAGGGGAGCAAGGGGAGCCCGAGAGGAGCCTGAGAAGCAGGGGGGAGCCCAAGAAGCGGGGGGGAGCGCGAGGGGAGCAGGGGGAGTGCGAGGGGCGGGGCAGAGCGCGAGGGGAGCAAGGGGAGCCCGAGGAGCGGGGGGGAGCGTGAGAAGAGCCTGAGAAGCAGGGGGGAGCCCGAGAAGCGGGGGGGAGCGCGAGGGGAGCCCGAGAAGCGGGGGGGAGCGCGGGGGTGGGGGGGAGCGCGAGGGGAGCCCGAGAAGCGGGGGGGAGCGCGAGGGGCGGGTGGAGCGGGGAATCCCGAGGGGCGGGGGGGAGCCGGGGAGCCCGAGGGGCGGGGGGGAGCACGAAGGGAGGCGAGACCCGCAATGGCATGCTCGCGCCGCGGCGCTGCAGCCGGGCGGCTCACGCGTGCGAACCGCAGCCCGCCGCGGCAGCCCGGGACTCCCAGCGAGCGCCCCGAGGCTGCCCGAGCCCGTGGCCGCTCCAAGAGCACCGGGAAGGGGCGACGAGCACGCTCCATTCGCTTACCCGTTACCGAAACGGCGGAGAGCAGCAGCAAACATGGCGACCGGCACTGAGCATGTGCGCGCCGGCTGTCTGCGCATGCGCGCCCCCCCCACAGGGTGCAGTACCGCTTTTTGGACACAGGGTGGCAGCAGTGAGCGCGGCGGAACGCTGTGCGCGTGCGCGCCCCCCCCACAGGGTGCAGTACCGATTTTTGGACACAGGGTGGCAGCAGTGAGCGCGGCGGAACGCTGTGCGCACGCGCGCCCCCCCCACAGGGTGCAGTACCGATTTTTGGACACAGGGTGGCAGCAGTGAGCACGGCGGAACCCAGTGCGCATGCGCGCCCCCCTTTATCGTGCCGTACCGCTTTTTTGACGCCCCGAGGGCAGCAGGGCGCGCGGCCGGCCGCCGTGCGCCTGCGCGCCCCCCTTTCCGTGCCGTACTGCTTTTTTGACGCCCCGAGGGCAGCAGGGCGCGCGGCCGCCCCCGGCACGCGCACACCGCTGCAGAGCCCCCCCGCCCGCCCTTTGCAGACATTTCACCACCCTCGCCTGGGCTCATCTGCCTTTATTTACAGCGCCTGCTGCGAGGCGCAGCGTCGCCGCGTGTCATGCTCGAGCCGCTGCTCCTAGAGGCTTCAGTAACAGCGCTTTCCTTTGAACATCGTTGCAAAATACTCCACAGACAAAAAAGAGTCAGAGGCTGCACTTAAAAAAACAAAACGAAAACAAAAAAACCACCCACCTACTTAACGGGACAATTTGCAAGCGTTCCAAGAAGCAGCCGTTCTTCTTTAGAACTTTCGACCTCTCGCCTTTACTGATCGTTAAACAAAATAAACAGCCCAAAGCAAGCCGCGCTATTTGCTTGACAGACTGCTCGGTTTTTATTATTAAACGGTACGAGATGCTGGCACGCGGCATGTCTTCTTCGGATTCTTGGGCTGACGTTCCTTCGGCCGCACGCACGCGGTCAAAGGCGTCTTTTTCACGTCCCGCCGTCAGGGCCTCCCCAGCAATTCCCGCAGCGACTCCCCCCTCGGGACAAACAGCTCGAGGACACGCACGGTCTTGCTAAAAGAACGGGGGGGGGGGGGGGGGGGAACAAACGCGTGCGCTGAGCGCGGCACTCGCAGACCCGATCTTCGGGTCCAAAAGAAAACTCTCTAAAGCGGACCAGGCGGGCCAAAGAGGTCCCTTCTTTGCGCCACGCTTCTTTCCTCGCACAGACGTCGGCCGCCTCTGCCCGCTCTCACGGTATCCCCTACCGGCAAGGACACGGCGAAACGTTTCGGAAACGACGGCGTTTCCCAGAAGCGTTTCCGCCGCCTTGGGAAAACGGCCGAAGGAGAGGCTCACGCGGGGCGCGTAGCTAGAAAGAACGCTCCGCACAAAGGCCTAAAATGACCAGCCCGGAGCAGGGATCCCGGGCTCTCCGGGAGCGCAGGAGTTCTCACGTCCTTACTGAGCAGAGACCGCTGCCCGTGAAACACGAGACGCCGCAGCGACGCCGATCGTTGGAGGGAAGCCTGCAATAAGAGCGAAAGAAAAGCAGACGTTGAGGACAAAGACCAAGTTACGAGCCCCTCGCGATTCAGACACGCTTCTAGATTTACCGCCTATTTCAAGGCGCGCCTTCGGCAATTCCGTCCAATTGATTTTCCCCGAAGCCCGAGACGCGGACGAAACGCCTCTCAAAGGAAGGTACGGCATAACCGCTCTGGCCTATAAACTACCGGTTTCGACGCAGGAAAAGCACAGGGAAAGCACTAGCGTTCCCCCCAAGAAACCACGTCCAAGCGGACCGATGAAGTAGGCCCCAAGTCTGAAAGCGGACCTAAAGGAGCCCGTTTGGCGGTCGCGAGCTGGAATACGCCGTTCTCCTTCTCACTAACAACCTCCCGTAGAGACCGGCAGCTGTACAGCGCCTTCTACGCTACACGGAGGAGTCGGATAGCGGGCAGATGCCGCGTCCCGAATGCGCAACTAGAGATTTGAACGCACGGACGTAAACAAACGCCCGTGACGTAGCGGAGGTCTAGCGTATTCACGTTTACCGTGCGTCAGTTCTCCTCTGCGGACAGGCCGTTCCATCTTCTTTACTCGTTAGCTGACAGACGCCCTAGGAGAAAGCAAAGAAAGGAAGAAATTCAAAAGGAAATGAAACAGATCGGAGGGAGCCTCAAAGGCTTTGATCCATCCCCCCAGGCAGCCGAACCACCTTCGCAAAGGCACACCTCAAAAGACACGTCCTTCCGGGATCGCTGCACAGCCCAGCCAGAAAAGAGGAACAGAAACAAACAGAACGAGAAGGCTGCAGAGGGGGACGGAGGGCCGGAAAGGAGCCTGCTGTCCAGCGATGGTATTTTACCGCTCCTTGCGCGTTAGCAGCCCCTTTCAGATGCTTAAGCCCAAATTCTCTCAGCCCTTAACAGCTTCAGTACCCGCGGCACCTAGTTTTTCCACGCTCTCCAGTCTTCCTCGCTCTTTCCCGTCTCGGGCGAAAAGCCTCCCAGACCCCGTCTGCACTTACGCGCTTCCTTAAAACAGGATCGCCGAAATCAACCGAACGGGCTGAGCTGCTCCTCTTCCGCTCGCCGGCCCTCGGAACGTCAGCCTGCAAACGAATCGGACCACCGAGGTCACCGGCAGAGTCTCCTTTCGGAGCTCGGCCCCCCCCCCCCAAGCTTTAACGACGGTTTCCCAAGCGGGGCAAACGCAGGGCCTCCCTTCGGCCCCGGAACGGTTTTTATCGCGGGCTCCCAAGTCGCCGTTACGACACTAAGCGGCAAAGCAAGGCAAAGACAGCTGGGGTCGCAGCTTACCCACCTAGGCACGAAAATTCTTCTTTGAGGCCTCCCTCGCTGCTTTTGCCAGGTAAACACACCAAAACAAAGCTCCCGACAGGCAGCTGAGGCTTCACATGGACCTCGGGGCCCCGCTAGCAACGGCGACGCCGGAGCCGCCGGGCTACCAGGCGCTATTCCCCCCCCCTCCCCTCCCCTCCCCTGCCCTGCCGGCCCGCGAACCGCGGCTTATTACTCACGAGTCCGGGAAGGACGCCGCCGACCTTCCCGCGGCCGAAGGCTCCTCGTCAGGAGCGGGCAGAGAACCTTTCCGCCGGCATTCGGAGTCTCCCGGCCGCTCTCGACACCCGATAACTTGCCGAGAAAGGGCTGAGGGCGGGAGCCTGCAGTTCTTCACGGCAGCACACAGTCGTTCCCCGATGTGCCGAACGCCTAGCATTAACACAATTTAGAAATACAAAAATACCACCGCTACAGGGCGCAAAGCCAAGCTGAAATTTCGGCAGCCAAAGCAAACCTCTGCGCGCCCGACAGAACGAGCCACGTGCATCGGCGCCTACAGCTCCTCAAGGCTAGCGAGGCCTCGTGGGCGACGTTCCTCTGGCAGGCTGCGCAGCTGAACTCCCCCGTGTCGCCTAAGAGTCCGTGACGTGACGTATTCAAAGGTCAGCAGAAATTAACAATCCAAAGTTGTTTCTAAGCACAAAAGCGGATCTACTACACGAGAAGGAAGGAGTCCTAATTCCGCAAGGCTTTACCTTTTCTTCTAGCTGCCGTCTTCCTGCTGCCCCAAATACCATTGCCAGGCAATTAACCTGGGGTCGCGCTAAATGAGCCTTCCTCTTCGTTTTACAATTCGCACGCTTGCCTCTCCCTCTCTCTCTGGCCACCTGACCGCCGTTCCCCGAAGACGGGAATTTGCCGTCTTGGAGCTCTTAAAGCACGACGCTTCACAGATGCAGAGAGTCACGCGCACGGAAACGGATGGACGCAGCGTCCTTTCCGTAACGCGTACGCACCTTCCGTTAGATGTCGCTCATCTGTTATTCCGATCGCTATTACCGGCGAACCTTCCTCACCGGGAGGAACGGGCTTTCCCTTTCGGGGCGACGGAGACGGCTCTCGCTCGGTTCCCTTTAATTTTATTACTTCGGCTCGCTTACGTTTCTCTGTCTCTTCAGCTTCAGCCGTGGCAACGAATCTAAAAATTAAATATCCTATCTTTCCTTTTCTACGTACGCGTGTACGATAACAAAACAAAATACAAACGACCGAAGCAAAACTAAGGCAGCTACGGTTAACAAGAGGCGCAGGGCAGCAACGGGTCGCTTAGTCCTCAGCGCTGCCTCCGGGAGGGAGGCCGAAAGAACGAACGTTCCGCATCAAGAGTTACCTTGGTTACCCGGGCCAGAACGCCTCCTACTGTCGCAGCTTCTGGGGAGATCGAGGGTCCGCTGCTGCATTTTTGCTTCCTCCTTTCAGCCCGCCCCTTCGGGAGTAAGCGCAAAAAACCGCTCGCTCGTCCGGCTTTGCTCTTTGTCAGCATTTGCTATTGTCGGTTCCGCCTCTGTAACAAAGACAGAAAATTGCATTTCGCTTCCAACAAAACACTTCGATTTACACGCGTTCTTTTTCTCTTTCCCGTGTTTTTTTTTTTTTTTCTTTCCCCCCTTTCTTTCTTTTTCCTTCTTTCCCTCAAAGGAAAGGTCTTAATACACCGCTTTGCATCGTACGTTACGGGGTAAGCCGTTTGGAAACACTACAGGGCCGACGCCGCGCCGCAACCCTGCTCCGGGGCCCGCCTGCCCCCCCGCTCCGCTCCGCCGCGCCGCCTCCGCAGGGGCGAGCGCGTGCCCCGGCCCGCGCTGCCAACGAACTGGCGCCCTAAACGCCGCGCACGCAAAACGCAAAGTCACACCCGCGCTCCCGGCGCGGCGCCGGGTCCCAGCCCGCCCCCCCACTCGCCCCGCACCGCCGCCTCCACGCAGCGACGGCCGCAGCGGGCAGGATGCAGCCCGACGCCCCCCGAACCTATGCGTTCGCCTCACCCGGGGGCCCCACATCCTTCACTCCACGCCACCTCCGCACTCACCCGCCGCCGCCGCCGAGCGAAAACGCCCTCCCTGCTCACCGCCATCTTGCTTCCCCGCCGCCGCGCATGCGCCGCTCGCCAACGGACTGCGGCGGCAGTGACGCTTGAGCACCGCGCACGTGCCGGCTCGGACAGCGCGGGGGGGGGGGGGAGCGAGGGGAGCGGGAGGGGCGGGGGGGAGCGAGGGGAGCGGGAGGGGAGCAGAGGGAGCCCGAGGGGCGGGGGGGAGCGAGGGGAGCGGGAGGGGCGGGGGGGAGCGAGGGGAGCGGGAGGGGAGCAGAGGGAGCCCGAGGGGCGGGGGGGAGCGAGGGGAGCCCGAGGGGCGGGTGCGGAGTGCGAGGGGAGCGCGAGAGGCGGGGGGGGAGCGTGAGGGGAGCAGGGGGGCCCGAGGAGCGGGGGGGAGCACGAGGGGAGCCCGAGAAGCGGGGGGGGAAGCGCGGGGGCGGGGGGGGGAGCGCGAGGGGACCAGGGGGAGCGCGAGGGGCGGGGCGGAGCGCGAGGGGAGCAAGGGGAGCCCGAGAGGAGCCTGAGAAGCAGGGGGGAGCCCAAGAAGCGGGGGGGAGCGCGAGGGGAGCAGGGGGAGTGCGAGGGGCGGGGCAGAGCGCGAGGGGAGCAAGGGGAGCCCGAGGAGCGGGGGGGAGCGTGAGAAGAGCCTGAGAAGCAGGGGGGAGCCCGAGAAGCGGGGGGGAGCGCGAGGGGAGCCCGAGAAGCGGGGGGGAGCGCGGGGGTGGGGGGGAGCGCGAGGGGAGCCCGAGAAGCGGGGGGGAGCGCGAGGGGCGGGTGGAGCGGGGAATCCCGAGGGGCGGGGGGGAGCCGGGGAGCCCGAGGGGCGGGGGGGAGCACGAAGGGAGGCGAGACCCGCAATGGCATGCTCGCGCCGCGGCGCTGCAGCCGGGCGGCTCACGCGTGCGAACCGCAGCCCGCCGCGGCAGCCCGGGACTCCCAGCGAGCGCCCCGAGGCTGCCCGAGCCCGTGGCCGCTCCAAGAGCACCGGGAAGGGGCGACGAGCACGCTCCATTCGCTTACCCGTTACCGAAACGGCGGAGAGCAGCAGCAAACATGGCGACCGGCACTGAGCATGTGCGCGCCGGCTGTCTGCGCATGCGCGCCCACCCCCACAGGGTGCAGTACCGCTTTTTGGACACAGGGTGGCAGCAGTGAGCGCGGCGGAACGCTGTGCGCGTGCGCGCCCCCCCCACAGGGTGCAGTACCGATTTTTGGACACAGGGTGGCAGCAGTGAGCGCGGCGGAACGCTGTGCGCACGCGCGCCCCCCCCACAGGGTGCAGTACCGATTTTTGGACACAGGGTGGCAGCAGTGAGCACGGCGGAACCCAGTGCGCATGCGCGCCCCCCTTTATCGTGCCGTACCGCTTTTTTGACGCCCCGAGGGCAGCAGGGCGCGCGGCCGGCCGCCGTGCGCCTGCGCGCCCCCCTTTCCGTGCCGTACTGCTTTTTTGACGCCCCGAGGGCAGCAGGGCGCGCGGGCCGCCCCCGGCACGCGCACACCGCTGCAGAGCCCCCCCGCCCGCCCTTTGCAGACATTTCACCACCCTCGCCTGGGCTCATCTGCCTTTATTTACAGCGCCTGCTGCGAGGCGCAGCGTCGCCGCGTGTCATGCTCGAGCCGCTGCTCCTAGAGGCTTCAGTAACAGCGCTTTCCTTTGAACATCGTTGCAAAATACTCCACAGACAAAAAAGAGTCAGAGGCTGCACTTAAAAAAACAAAACGAAAACAAAAAAACCACCCACCTACTTAACGGGACAATTTGCAAGCGTTCCAAGAAGCAGCCGTTCTTCTTTAGAACTTTCGACCTCTCGCCTTTACTGATCGTTAAACAAAATAAACAGCCCAAAGCAAGCCGCGCTATTTGCTTGACAGACTGCTCGGTTTTTATTATTAAACGGTACGAGATGCTGGCACGCGGCATGTCTTCTTCGGATTCTTGGGCTGACGTTCCTTCGGCCGCACGCACGCGGTCAAAGGCGTCTTTTTCACGTCCCGCCGTCAGGGCCTCCCCAGCAATTCCCGCAGCGACTCCCCCCTCGGGACAAACAGCTCGAGGACACGCACGGTCTTGCTAAAAGAACGGGGGGGGGGGGGGGGGGAACAAACGCGTGCGCTGAGCGCGGCACTCGCAGACCCGATCTTCGGGTCCAAAAGAAAACTCTCTAAAGCGGACCAGGCGGGCCAAAGAGGTCCCTTCTTTGCGCCACGCTTCTTTCCTCGCACAGACGTCGGCCGCCTCTGCCCGCTCTCACGGTATCCCCTACCGGCAAGGACACGGCGAAACGTTTCGGAAACGACGGCGTTTCCCAGAAGCGTTTCCGCCGCCTTGGGAAAACGGCCGAAGGAGAGGCTCACGCGGGGCGCGTAGCTAGAAAGAACGCTCCGCACAAAGGCCTAAAATGACCAGCCCGGAGCAGGGATCCCGGGCTCTCCGGGAGCGCAGGAGTTCTCACGTCCTTACTGAGCAGAGACCGCTGCCCGTGAAACACGAGACGCCGCAGCGACGCCGATCGTTGGAGGGAAGCCTGCAATAAGAGCGAAAGAAAAGCAGACGTTGAGGACAAAGACCAAGTTACGAGCCCCTCGCGATTCAGACACGCTTCTAGATTTACCGCCTATTTCAAGGCGCGCCTTCGGCAATTCCGTCCAATTGATTTTCCCCGAAGCCCGAGACGCGGACGAAACGCCTCTCAAAGGAAGGTACGGCATAACCGCTCTGGCCTATAAACTACCGGTTTCGACGCAGGAAAAGCACAGGGAAAGCACTAGCGTTCCCCCCAAGAAACCACGTCCAAGCGGACCGATGAAGTAGGCCCCAAGTCTGAAAGCGGACCTAAAGGAGCCCGTTTGGCGGTCGCGAGCTGGAATACGCCGTTCTCCTTCTCACTAACAACCTCCCGTAGAGACCGGCAGCTGTACAGCGCCTTCTACGCTACACGGAGGAGTCGGATAGCGGGCAGATGCCGCGTCCCGAATGCGCAACTAGAGATTTGAACGCACGGACGTAAACAAACGCCCGTGACGTAGCGGAGGTCTAGCGTATTCACGTTTACCGTGCGTCAGTTCTCCTCTGCGGACAGGCCGTTCCATCTTCTTTACTCGTTAGCTGACAGACGCCCTAGGAGAAAGCAAAGAAAGGAAGAAATTCAAAAGGAAATGAAACAGATCGGAGGGAGCCTCAAAGGCTTTGATCCATCCCCCCAGGCAGCCGAACCACCTTCGCAAAGGCACACCTCAAAAGACACGTCCTTCCGGGATCGCTGCACAGCCCAGCCAGAAAAGAGGAACAGAAACAAACAGAACGAGAAGGCTGCAGAGGGGGACGGAGGGCCGGAAAGGAGCCTGCTGTCCAGCGATGGTATTTTACCGCTCCTTGCGCGTTAGCAGCCCCTTTCAGATGCTTAAGCCCAAATTCTCTCAGCCCTTAACAGCTTCAGTACCCGCGGCACCTAGTTTTTCCACGCTCTCCAGTCTTCCTCGCTCTTTCCCGTCTCGGGCGAAAAGCCTCCCAGACCCCGTCTGTACTTACGCGCTTCCTTAAAACAGGATCGCCGAAATCAACCGAACGGGCTGAGCTGCTCCTCTTCCGCTCGCCGGCCCTCGGAACGTCAGCCTGCAAACGAATCGGACCACCGAGGTCACCGGCAGAGTCTCCTTTCGGAGCTCGCCCCCCCCCCAAGCTTTAACGACGGTTTCCCAAGCGGGGCAAACGCAGGGCCTCCCTTCGGCCCCGGAACGGTTTTTATCGCGGGCTCCCAAGTCGCCGTTACGACACTAAGCGGCAAAGCAAGGCAAAGACAGCTGGGGTCGCAGCTTACCCACCTAGGCACGAAAATTCTTCTTTGAGGCCTCCCTCGCTGCTTTTGCCAGGTAAACACACCAAAACAAAGCTCCCGACAGGCAGCTGAGGCTTCGCATGGACCTCGGGGCCCCGCTAGCAACGGCGACGCCGGAGCCGCCGGGCTACCAGGCGCTATTCCCCCCCCCCTCCCCTCCCCTCCCCTGCCCTGCCGGCCCGCGAACCGCGGCTTATTACTCACGAGTCCGGGAAGGACGCCGCCGACCTTCCCGCGGCCGAAGCTCCTCGTCAGGAGCGGCAGAGAACCTTTCCGCCGGCATTCGGAGTCTCCCGGCCGCTCTCGACACCCGATAACTTGCCGAGAAAGGGCTGAGGGCGGGAGCCTGCAGTTCTTCACGGCAGCACACAGTCGTTCCCGATGTGCCGAACGCCTAGCATTAACACAATTTAGAAATACAAAAATACCACCGCTACAGGGCGCAAAGCCAAGCTGAAATTTCGGCAGCCAAAGCAAACCTCTGCGCGCCCGACAGAACGAGCCACGTGCATCGGCGCCTACAGCTCCTCAAGGCTAGCGAGGCCTCGTGGGCGACGTTCCTCTGGCAGGCTGCGCAGCTGAACTCCCCCGTGTCGCCTAAGAGTCCGTGACGTGACGTATTCAAAGCTCAGCAGAAATTAACAATCCAAAGTTGTTTCTAAGCACAAAAGCGGATCTACTACACGAGAAGGAAGGAGTCCTAATTCCGCAAGGCTTTACCTTTTCTTCGAGCTGCCGTCTTCCTGCTGCCCCAAAGACCATTGCCAGGCAATTAACCTGGGGTCGCGCTAAATGAGCCTTCCTGAAAGCCACCTCTTCGTTTTACAATTCGCACGCTTGCCTCTCCCTCTCTCTCTGGCCACCTGACCGCCGTTCCCCGAAGACGGGAATTTGCCGTCTTGGAGCTCTTAAAGCACGACGCTTCACAGATGCAGAGAGTCACGCGCACGGAAACGGATGGACGCAGCGTCCTTTCCGTAACGCGTACGCACCTTCCGTTAGATGTCGCTCATCTGTTATTTCCGATCGGCTATTACCGGCGAACCTTCCTCACCGGGAGGAACGGGCTTTCCCTTTCGGGGCGACGGAGACGGCTCTCGCTCGGTTCCCTTTAATTTTATTACTTCGGCTCGCTTACGTTTCTCTGTCTCTCAGCTTCAGCCGTGGCAACGAATCTAAAATTAAATATCCTATCTTTCCTTTTCTACGTACGCGTGTACGATAACAAAACAAAATACAAACGACCGAAGCAAAACTAAGGCAGCTACGGTTAACAAGAGGCGCAGGGCAGCAACGGGTCGCTTAGTCCTCAGCGCTGCCTCCGGGAGGGAGGCCGAAAGAACGAACGTTCCGCATCAAGAGTTACCTTGGTTACCCGGGCCAGAACGCCTCCTACTGTCGCAGCTTCTGGGGAGATCGAGGGTCCGCTGCTGCATTTTTGCTTCCTCCTTTCAGCCCGCCCCTTCGGGAGTAAGCGCAAAAAACCGCTCGCTCGTCCGGCTTTGCTCTTTGTCAGCATTTGCTATTGTCGGTTCCGCCTCTGTAACAAAGACAGAAAATTGCATTTCGCTTCCAACAAAACACTTCGATTTACACGCGTTCTTTTTCTCTTTCCCGTGTTTTTTTTTTTTTTTCTTTCCCCCCTTTCTTTCTTTTTCCTTCTTTCCCTCAAAGGAAAGGTCTTAATACACCGCTTTGCATCGTACGTTACGGGGTAAGCCGTTTGGAAACACTACAGGGCCGACGCCGCGCCGCAACCCCTGCTCCGGGGCCCGCCTGCCCCCCCGCTCCGCTCCGCCGCGCCGCCTCCGCAGGGGCGAGCGCGTGCCCCGGCCCGCGCTGCCAACGAACTGGCGCCCTAAACGCCGCGCACGCAAAACGCAAAGTCACACCCGCGCTCCCGGCGCGGCGCCGGGTCCCCAGCCCGCCCCCCCACTCGCCCCGCACCGCCGCCTCCACGCAGCGACGGCCGCAGCGGGCAGGATGCAGCCCGACGCCCCCCGAACCTATGCGTTCGCCTCACCCGGGGGCCCCACATCCTTCACTCCACGCCACCTCCGCACTCACCCGACGCCGAGCGAAAACGCCCTCCCTGCTCACCGCCATCTTGCTTCCCCGCCGCCGCGCATGCGCCGCTCGCCAACGGACTGCGGCGGCAGTGACGCTTGAGCACCGCGCACGTGCCGGCTCGGACAGCGCGGGGGGGGGGGGGAGCGAGGGGAGCGGGAGGGGCGGGGGGGAGCGAGGGGAGCGGGAGGGGAGCAGAGGGAGCCCGAGGGGCGGGGGGGAGCGAGGGGAGCCCGAGGGGCGGGGCGGAGTGCGAGGGGAGCGCGAGAGGCGGGGGGGGAGCGTGAGGGGAGCAGGGGGGCCCGAGGAGCGGGGGGGAGCACGAGGGGAGCCCGAGAAGCGGGGGGGGAGCGCGGGGGCGGGGGGGAGCGCGAGGGGACCAGGGGGAGCGCGAGGGGCGGGGCGGAGCGCGAGGGGAGCAAGGGGAGCCCGAGAGGAGCCTGAGAAGCAGGGGGGAGCCCAAGAAGCGGGGGGGAGCGCGAGGGGAGCAGGGGGAGTGCGAGGGGCGGGGCAGAGCGCGAGGGGAGCAAGGGGAGCCCGAGGAGCGGGGGGGAGCGTGAGAAGAGCCTGAGAAGCAGGGGGGAGCCCGAGAAGCGGGGGGGAGCGCGAGGGGAGCCCGAGAAGCGGGGGGGAGCGCGGGGGTGGGGGGGAGCGCGAGGGGAGCCCGAGAAGCGGGGGGGAGCGCGAGGGGCGGGTGGAGCGGGGAATCCCGAGGGGCGGGGGGGAGCCGGGGAGCCCGAGGGGCGGGGGGGAGCACGAAGGGAGGCGAGACCCGCAATGGCATGCTCGCGCCGCGGCGCTGCAGCCGGGCGGCTCACGCGTGCGAACCGCAGCCCGCCGCGGCAGCCCGGGACTCCCAGCGAGCGCCCCGAGGCTGCCCGAGCCCGTGGCCGCTCCAAGAGCACCGGGAAGGGGCGACGAGCACGCTCCATTCGCTTACCCGTTACCGAAACGGCGGAGAGCAGCAGCAAACATGGCGACCGGCACTGAGCATGTGCGCGCCGGCTGTCTGCGCATGCGCGCCCCCCCCACAGGGTGCAGTACCGCTTTTTGGACACAGGGTGGCAGCAGTGAGCGCGGCGGAACGCTGTGCGCGTGCGCGCCCCCCCCACAGGGTGCAGTACCGATTTTTGGACACAGGGTGGCAGCAGTGAGCGCGGCGGAACGCTGTGCGCACGCGCGCCCCCCCCACAGGGTGCAGTACCGATTTTTGGACACAGGGTGGCAGCAGTGAGCACGGCGGAACCCAGTGCGCATGCGCGCCCCCCTTTATCGTGCCGTACCGCTTTTTTGACGCCCCGAGGGCAGCAGGGCGCGCGGCCGGCCGCCGTGCGCCTGCGCGCCCCCCTTTCCGTGCCGTACTGCTTTTTTGACGCCCCGAGGGCAGCAGGGCGCGCGGCCGCCCCCGGCACGCGCACACCGCTGCAGAGCCCCCCCGCCCGCCCTTTGCAGACATTTCACCACCCTCGCCTGGGCTCATCTGCCTTTATTTACAGCGCCTGCTGCGAGGCGCAGCGTCGCCGCGTGTCATGCTCGAGCCGCTGCTCCTAGAGGCTTCAGTAACAGCGCTTTCCTTTGAACATCGTTGCAAAATACTCCACAGACAAAAAAGAGTCAGAGGCTGCACTTAAAAAAACAAAACGAAAACAAAAAAACCACCCACCTACTTAACGGGACAATTTGCAAGCGTTCCAAGAAGCAGCCGTTCTTCTTTAGAACTTTCGACCTCTCGCCTTTACTGATCGTTAAACAAAATAAACAGCCCAAAGCAAGCCGCGCTATTTGCTTGACAGACTGCTCGGTTTTTATTATTAAACGGTACGAGATGCTGGCACGCGGCATGTCTTCTTCGGATTCTTGGGCTGACGTTCCTTCGGCCGCACGCACGCGGTCAAAGGCGTCTTTTTCACGTCCCGCCGTCAGGGCCTCCCCAGCAATTCCCGCAGCGACTCCCCCCTCGGGACAAACAGCTCGAGGACACGCACGGTCTTGCTAAAAGAACGGGGGGGGGGGGGGGGGGGAACAAACGCGTGCGCTGAGCGCGGCACTCGCAGACCCGATCTTCGGGTCCAAAAGAAAACTCTCTAAAGCGGACCAGGCGGGCCAAAGAGGTCCCTTCTTTGCGCCACGCTTCTTTCCTCGCACAGACGTCGGCCGCCTCTGCCCGCTCTCACGGTATCCCCTACCGGCAAGGACACGGCGAAACGTTTCGGAAACGACGGCGTTTCCCAGAAGCGTTTCCGCCGCCTTGGGAAAACGGCCGAAGGAGAGGCTCACGCGGGGCGCGTAGCTAGAAAGAACGCTCCGCACAAAGGCCTAAAATGACCAGCCCGGAGCAGGGATCCCGGGCTCTCCGGGAGCGCAGGAGTTCTCACGTCCTTACTGAGCAGAGACCGCTGCCCGTGAAACACGAGACGCCGCAGCGACGCCGATCGTTGGAGGGAAGCCTGCAATAAGAGCGAAAGAAAAGCAGACGTTGAGGACAAAGACCAAGTTACGAGCCCCTCGCGATTCAGACACGCTTCTAGATTTACCGCCTATTTCAAGGCGCGCCTTCGGCAATTCCGTCCAATTGATTTTCCCCGAAGCCCGAGACGCGGACGAAACGCCTCTCAAAGGAAGGTACGGCATAACCGCTCTGGCCTATAAACTACCGGTTTCGACGCAGGAAAAGCACAGGGAAAGCACTAGCGTTCCCCCCAAGAAACCACGTCCAAGCGGACCGATGAAGTAGGCCCCAAGTCTGAAAGCGGACCTAAAGGAGCCCGTTTGGCGGTCGCGAGCTGGAATACGCCGTTCTCCTTCTCACTAACAACCTCCCGTAGAGACCGGCAGCTGTACAGCGCCTTCTACGCTACACGGAGGAGTCGGATAGCGGGCAGATGCCGCGTCCCGAATGCGCAACTAGAGATTTGAACGCACGGACGTAAACAAACGCCCGTGACGTAGCGGAGGTCTAGCGTATTCACGTTTACCGTGCGTCAGTTCTCCTCTGCGGACAGGCCGTTCCATCTTCTTTACTCGTTAGCTGACAGACGCCCTAGGAGAAAGCAAAGAAAGGAAGAAATTCAAAAGGAAATGAAACAGATCGGAGGGAGCCTCAAAGGCTTTGATCCATCCCCCCAGGCAGCCGAACCACCTTCGCAAAGGCACACCTCAAAAGACACGTCCTTCCGGGATCGCTGCACAGCCCAGCCAGAAAAGAGGAACAGAAACAAACAGAACGAGAAGGCTGCAGAGGGGGACGGAGGGCCGGAAAGGAGCCTGCTGTCCAGCGATGGTATTTTACCGCTCCTTGCGCGTTAGCAGCCCCTTTCAGATGCTTAAGCCCAAATTCTCTCAGCCCTTAACAGCTTCAGTACCCGCGGCACCTAGTTTTTCCACGCTCTCCAGTCTTCCTCGCTCTTTCCCGTCTCGGGCGAAAAGCCTCCCAGACCCCGTCTGCACTTACGCGCTTCCTTAAAACAGGATCGCCGAAATCAACCGAACGGGCTGAGCTGCTCCTCTTCCGCTCGCCGGCCCTCGGAACGTCAGCCTGCAAACGAATCGGACCACCGAGGTCACCGGCAGAGTCTCCTTTCGGAGCTCGGCCCCCCCCCCCCAAGCTTTAACGACGGTTTCCCAAGCGGGGCAAACGCAGGGCCTCCCTTCGGCCCCGGAACGGTTTTTATCGCGGGCTCCCAAGTCGCCGTTACGACACTAAGCGGCAAAGCAAGGCAAAGACAGCTGGGGTCGCAGCTTACCCACCTAGGCACGAAAATTCTTCTTTGAGGCCTCCCTCGCTGCTTTTGCCAGGTAAACACACCAAAACAAAGCTCCCGACAGGCAGCTGAGGCTTCACATGGACCTCGGGGCCCCGCTAGCAACGGCGACGCCGGAGCCGCCGGGCTACCAGGCGCTATTCCCCCCCCCTCCCCTCCCCTCCCCTGCCCTGCCGGCCCGCGAACCGCGGCTTATTACTCACGAGTCCGGGAAGGACGCCGCCGACCTTCCCGCGGCCGAAGGCTCCTCGTCAGGAGCGGGCAGAGAACCTTTCCGCCGGCATTCGGAGTCTCCCGGCCGCTCTCGACACCCGATAACTTGCCGAGAAAGGGCTGAGGGCGGGAGCCTGCAGTTCTTCACGGCAGCACACAGTCGTTCCCCGATGTGCCGAACGCCTAGCATTAACACAATTTAGAAATACAAAAATACCACCGCTACAGGGCGCAAAGCCAAGCTGAAATTTCGGCAGCCAAAGCAAACCTCTGCGCGCCCGACAGAACGAGCCACGTGCATCGGCGCCTACAGCTCCTCAAGGCTAGCGAGGCCTCGTGGGCGACGTTCCTCTGGCAGGCTGCGCAGCTGAACTCCCCCGTGTCGCCTAAGAGTCCGTGACGTGACGTATTCAAAGGTCAGCAGAAATTAACAATCCAAAGTTGTTTCTAAGCACAAAAGCGGATCTACTACACGAGAAGGAAGGAGTCCTAATTCCGCAAGGCTTTACCTTTTCTTCTAGCTGCCGTCTTCCTGCTGCCCCAAATACCATTGCCAGGCAATTAACCTGGGGTCGCGCTAAATGAGCCTTCCTCTTCGTTTTACAATTCGCACGCTTGCCTCTCCCTCTCTCTCTGGCCACCTGACCGCCGTTCCCCGAAGACGGGAATTTGCCGTCTTGGAGCTCTTAAAGCACGACGCTTCACAGATGCAGAGAGTCACGCGCACGGAAACGGATGGACGCAGCGTCCTTTCCGTAACGCGTACGCACCTTCCGTTAGATGTCGCTCATCTGTTATTCCGATCGCTATTACCGGCGAACCTTCCTCACCGGGAGGAACGGGCTTTCCCTTTCGGGGCGACGGAGACGGCTCTCGCTCGGTTCCCTTTAATTTTATTACTTCGGCTCGCTTACGTTTCTCTGTCTCTTCAGCTTCAGCCGTGGCAACGAATCTAAAAATTAAATATCCTATCTTTCCTTTTCTACGTACGCGTGTACGATAACAAAACAAAATACAAACGACCGAAGCAAAACTAAGGCAGCTACGGTTAACAAGAGGCGCAGGGCAGCAACGGGTCGCTTAGTCCTCAGCGCTGCCTCCGGGAGGGAGGCCGAAAGAACGAACGTTCCGCATCAAGAGTTACCTTGGTTACCCGGGCCAGAACGCCTCCTACTGTCGCAGCTTCTGGGGAGATCGAGGGTCCGCTGCTGCATTTTTGCTTCCTCCTTTCAGCCCGCCCCTTCGGGAGTAAGCGCAAAAAACCGCTCGCTCGTCCGGCTTTGCTCTTTGTCAGCATTTGCTATTGTCGGTTCCGCCTCTGTAACAAAGACAGAAAATTGCATTTCGCTTCCAACAAAACACTTCGATTTACACGCGTTCTTTTTCTCTTTCCCGTGTTTTTTTTTTTTTTTCTTTCCCCCCTTTCTTTCTTTTTCCTTCTTTCCCTCAAAGGAAAGGTCTTAATACACCGCTTTGCATCGTACGTTACGGGGTAAGCCGTTTGGAAACACTACAGGGCCGACGCCGCGCCGCAACCCTGCTCCGGGGCCCGCCTGCCCCCCCGCTCCGCTCCGCCGCGCCGCCTCCGCAGGGGCGAGCGCGTGCCCCGGCCCGCGCTGCCAACGAACTGGCGCCCTAAACGCCGCGCACGCAAAACGCAAAGTCACACCCGCGCTCCCGGCGCGGCGCCGGGTCCCAGCCCGCCCCCCCACTCGCCCCGCACCGCCGCCTCCACGCAGCGACGGCCGCAGCGGGCAGGATGCAGCCCGACGCCCCCCGAACCTATGCGTTCGCCTCACCCGGGGGCCCCACATCCTTCACTCCACGCCACCTCCGCACTCACCCGCCGCCGCCGCCGAGCGAAAACGCCCTCCCTGCTCACCGCCATCTTGCTTCCCCGCCGCCGCGCATGCGCCGCTCGCCAACGGACTGCGGCGGCAGTGACGCTTGAGCACCGCGCACGTGCCGGCTCGGACAGCGCGGGGGGGGGGGGGAGCGAGGGGAGCGGGAGGGGCGGGGGGGAGCGAGGGGAGCGGGAGGGGAGCAGAGGGAGCCCGAGGGGCGGGGGGGAGCGAGGGGAGCGGGAGGGGCGGGGGGGAGCGAGGGGAGCGGGAGGGGAGCAGAGGGAGCCCGAGGGGCGGGGGGGAGCGAGGGGAGCCCGAGGGGCGGGGCGGAGTGCGAGGGGAGCGCGAGAGGCGGGGGGGGAGCGTGAGGGGAGCAGGGGGGCCCGAGGAGCGGGGGGGAGCACGAGGGGAGCCCGAGAAGCGGGGGGGGAGCGCGGGGGCGGGGGGGAGCGCGAGGGGACCAGGGGGAGCGCGAGGGGCGGGGCGGAGCGCGAGGGGAGCAAGGGGAGCCCGAGAGGAGCCTGAGAAGCAGGGGGGAGCCCAAGAAGCGGGGGGGAGCGCGAGGGGAGCAGGGGGAGTGCGAGGGGCGGGGCAGAGCGCGAGGGGAGCAAGGGGAGCCCGAGGAGCGGGGGGGAGCGTGAGAAGAGCCTGAGAAGCAGGGGGGAGCCCGAGAAGCGGGGGGGAGCGCGAGGGGAGCCCGAGAAGCGGGGGGGAGCGCGGGGGTGGGGGGGAGCGCGAGGGGAGCCCGAGAAGCGGGGGGGAGCGCGAGGGGCGGGTGGAGCGGGGAATCCCGAGGGGCGGGGGGGAGCCGGGGAGCCCGAGGGGCGGGGGGGAGCACGAAGGGAGGCGAGACCCGCAATGGCATGCTCGCGCCGCGGCGCTGCAGCCGGGCGGCTCACGCGTGCGAACCGCAGCCCGCCGCGGCAGCCCGGGACTCCCAGCGAGCGCCCCGAGGCTGCCCGAGCCCGTGGCCGCTCCAAGAGCACCGGGAAGGGGCGACGAGCACGCTCCATTCGCTTACCCGTTACCGAAACGGCGGAGAGCAGCAGCAAACATGGCGACCGGCACTGAGCATGTGCGCGCCGGCTGTCTGCGCATGCGCGCCCCCCCCACAGGGTGCAGTACCGCTTTTTGGACACAGGGTGGCAGCAGTGAGCGCGGCGGAACGCTGTGCGCGTGCGCGCCCCCCCCACAGGGTGCAGTACCGATTTTTGGACACAGGGTGGCAGCAGTGAGCGCGGCGGAACGCTGTGCGCACGCGCGCCCCCCCCACAGGGTGCAGTACCGATTTTTGGACACAGGGTGGCAGCAGTGAGCACGGCGGAACCCAGTGCGCATGCGCGCCCCCCTTTATCGTGCCGTACCGCTTTTTTGACGCCCCGAGGGCAGCAGGGCGCGCGGCCGGCCGCCGTGCGCCTGCGCGCCCCCCTTTCCGTGCCGTACTGCTTTTTTGACGCCCCGAGGGCAGCAGGGCGCGCGGCCGCCCCCGGCACGCGCACACCGCTGCAGAGCCCCCCCGCCCGCCCTTTGCAGACATTTCACCACCCTCGCCTGGGCTCATCTGCCTTTATTTACAGCGCCTGCTGCGAGGCGCAGCGTCGCCGCGTGTCATGCTCGAGCCGCTGCTCCTAGAGGCTTCAGTAACAGCGCTTTCCTTTGAACATCGTTGCAAAATACTCCACAGACAAAAAAGAGTCAGAGGCTGCACTTAAAAAAACAAAACGAAAACAAAAAAACCACCCACCTACTTAACGGGACAATTTGCAAGCGTTCCAAGAAGCAGCCGTTCTTCTTTAGAACTTTCGACCTCTCGCCTTTACTGATCGTTAAACAAAATAAACAGCCCAAAGCAAGCCGCGCTATTTGCTTGACAGACTGCTCGGTTTTTATTATTAAACGGTACGAGATGCTGGCACGCGGCATGTCTTCTTCGGATTCTTGGGCTGACGTTCCTTCGGCCGCACGCACGCGGTCAAAGGCGTCTTTTTCACGTCCCGCCGTCAGGGCCTCCCCAGCAATTCCCGCAGCGACTCCCCCCTCGGGACAAACAGCTCGAGGACACGCACGGTCTTGCTAAAAGAACGGGGGGGGGGGGAAACAAACGCGTGCGCTGAGCGCGGCACTCGCAGACCCGATCTTCGGGTCCAAAAGAAAACTCTCTAAAGCGGACCAGGCGGGCCAAAGAGGTCCCTTCTTTGCGCCACGCTTCTTTCCTCGCACAGACGTCGGCCGCCTCTGCCCGCTCTCACGGTATCCCCTACCGGCAAGGACACGGCGAAACGTTTCGGAAACGACGGCGTTTCCCAGAAGCGTTTCCGCCGCCTTGGGAAAACGGCCGAAGGAGAGGCTCACGCGGGGCGCGTAGCTAGAAAGAACGCTCCGCACAAAGGCCTAAAATGACCAGCCCGGAGCAGGGATCCCGGGCTCTCCGGGAGCGCAGGAGTTCTCACGTCCTTACTGAGCAGAGACCGCTGCCCGTGAAACACGAGACGCCGCAGCGACGCCGATCGTTGGAGGGAAGCCTGCAATAAGAGCGAAAGAAAAGCAGACGTTGAGGACAAAGACCAAGTTACGAGCCCCTCGCGATTCAGACACGCTTCTAGATTTACCGCCTATTTCAAGGCGCGCCTTCGGCAATTCCGTCCAATTGATTTTCCCCGAAGCCCGAGACGCGGACGAAACGCCTCTCAAAGGAAGGTACGGCATAACCGCTCTGGCCTATAAACTACCGGTTTCGACGCAGGAAAAGCACAGGGAAAGCACTAGCGTTCCCCCCAAGAAACCACGTCCAAGCGGACCGATGAAGTAGGCCCCAAGTCTGAAAGCGGACCTAAAGGAGCCCGTTTGGCGGTCGCGAGCTGGAATACGCCGTTCTCCTTCTCACTAACAACCTCCCGTAGAGACCGGCAGCTGTACAGCGCCTTCTACGCTACACGGAGGAGTCGGATAGCGGGCAGATGCCGCGTCCCGAATGCGCAACTAGAGATTTGAACGCACGGACGTAAACAAACGCCCGTGACGTAGCGGAGGTCTAGCGTATTCACGTTTACCGTGCGTCAGTTCTCCTCTGCGGACAGGCCGTTCCATCTTCTTTACTCGTTAGCTGACAGACGCCCTAGGAGAAAGCAAAGAAAGGAAGAAATTCAAAAGGAAATGAAACAGATCGGAGGGAGCCTCAAAGGCTTTGATCCATCCCCCCAGGCAGCCGAACCACCTTCGCAAAGGCACACCTCAAAAGACACGTCCTTCCGGGATCGCTGCACAGCCCAGCCAGAAAAGAGGAACAGAAACAAACAGAACGAGAAGGCTGCAGAGGGGGACGGAGGGCCGGAAAGGAGCCTGCTGTCCAGCGATGGTATTTTACCGCTCCTTGCGCGTTAGCAGCCCCTTTCAGATGCTTAAGCCCAAATTCTCTCAGCCCTTAACAGCTTCAGTACCCGCGGCACCTAGTTTTTCCACGCTCTCCAGTCTTCCTCGCTCTTTCCCGTCTCGGGCGAAAAGCCTCCCAGACCCCGTCTGTACTTACGCGCTTCCTTAAAACAGGATCGCCGAAATCAACCGAACGGGCTGAGCTGCTCCTCTTCCGCTCGCCGGCCCTCGGAACGTCAGCCTGCAAACGAATCGGACCACCGAGGTCACCGGCAGAGTCTCCTTTCGGAGCTCGCCCCCCCCCCCAAGCTTTAACGACGGTTTCCCAAGCGGGGCAAACGCAGGGCCTCCCTTCGGCCCCGGAACGGTTTTTATCGCGGGCTCCCAAGTCGCCGTTACGACACTAAGCGGCAAAGCAAGGCAAAGACAGCTGGGGTCGCAGCTTACCCACCTAGGCACGAAAATTCTTCTTTGAGGCCTCCCTCGCTGCTTTTGCCAGGTAAACACACCAAAACAAAGCTCCCGACAGGCAGCTGAGGCTTCGCATGGACCTCGGGGCCCCGCTAGCAACGGCGACGCCGGAGCCGCCGGGCTACCAGGCGCTATTCCCCCCCCCTCCCCTCCCCTCCCCTGCCCTGCCGGCCCGCGAACCGCGGCTTATTACTCACGAGTCCGGGAAGGACGCCGCCGACCTTCCCGCGGCCGAAGGCTCCTCGTCAGGAGCGGGCAGAGAACCTTTCCGCCGGCATTCGGAGTCTCCCGGCCGCTCTCGACACCCGATAACTTGCCGAGAAAGGGCTGAGGGCGGGAGCCTGCAGTTCTTCACGGCAGCACACAGTCGTTCCCCGATGTGCCGAACGCCTAGCATTAACACAATTTAGAAATACAAAAATACCACCGCTACAGGGCGCAAAGCCAAGCTGAAATTTCGGCAGCCAAAGCAAACCTCTGCGCGCCCGACAGAACGAGCCACGTGCATCGGCGCCTACAGCTCCTCAAGGCTAGCGAGGCCTCGTGGGCGACGTTCCTCTGGCAGGCTGCGCAGCTGAACTCCCCCGTGTCGCCTAAGAGTCCGTGACGTGACGTATTCAAAGCTCAGCAGAAATTAACAATCCAAAGTTGTTTCTAAGCACAAAAGCGGATCTACTACACGAGAAGGAAGGAGTCCTAATTCCGCAAGGCTTTACCTTTTCTTCGAGCTGCCGTCTTCCTGCTGCCCCAAAGACCATTGCCAGGCAATTAACCTGGGGTCGCGCTAAATGAGCCTTCCTGAAAGCCACCTCTTCGTTTTACAATTCGCACGCTTGCCTCTCCCTCTCTCTCTGGCCACCTGACCGCCGTTCCCCGAAGACGGGAATTTGCCGTCTTGGAGCTCTTAAAGCACGACGCTTCACAGATGCAGAGAGTCACGCGCACGGAAACGGATGGACGCAGCGTCCTTTCCGTAACGCGTACGCACCTTCCGTTAGATGTCGCTCATCTGTTATTCCGATCGCTATTACCGGCGAACCTTCCTCACCGGGAGGAACGGGCTTTCCCTTTCGGGGCGACGGAGACGGCTCTCGCTCGGTTCCCTTTAATTTTATTACTTCGGCTCGCTTACGTTTCTCTGTCTCTTCAGCTTCAGCCGTGGCAACGAATCTAAAAATTAAATATCCTATCTTTCCTTTTCTACGTACGCGTGTACGATAACAAAACAAAATACAAACGACCGAAGCAAAACTAAGGCAGCTACGGTTAACAAGAGGCGCAGGGCAGCAACGGGTCGCTTAGTCCTCAGCGCTGCCTCCGGGAGGGAGGCCGAAAGAACGAACGTTCCGCATCAAGAGTTACCTTGGTTACCCGGGCCAGAACGCCTCCTACTGTCGCAGCTTCTGGGGAGATCGAGGGTCCGCTGCTGCATTTTTGCTTCCTCCTTTCAGCCCGCCCCTTCGGGAGTAAGCGCAAAAAACCGCTCGCTCGTCCGGCTTTGCTCTTTGTCAGCATTTGCTATTGTCGGTTCCGCCTCTGTAACAAAGACAGAAAATTGCATTTCGCTTCCAACAAAACACTTCGATTTACACGCGTTCTTTTTCTCTTTCCCGTGTTTTTTTTTTTTTTTCTTTCCCCCCTTTCTTTCTTTTTCCTTCTTTCCCTCAAAGGAAAGGTCTTAATACACCGCTTTGCATCGTACGTTACGGGGTAAGCCGTTTGGAAACACTACAGGGCCGACGCCGCGCCGCAACCCTGCTCCGGGGCCCGCCTGCCCCCCCGCTCCGCTCCGCCGCGCCGCCTCCGCAGGGGCGAGCGCGTGCCCCGGCCCGCGCTGCCAACGAACTGGCGCCCTAAACGCCGCGCACGCAAAACGCAAAGTCACACCCGCGCTCCCGGCGCGGCGCCGGGTCCCAGCCCGCCCCCCCACTCGCCCCGCACCGCCGCCTCCACGCAGCGACGGCCGCAGCGGGCAGGATGCAGCCCGACGCCCCCCGAACCTATGCGTTCGCCTCACCCGGGGGCCCCACATCCTTCACTCCACGCCACCTCCGCACTCACCCGCCGCCGCCGCCGAGCGAAAACGCCCTCCCTGCTCACCGCCATCTTGCTTCCCCGCCGCCGCGCATGCGCCGCTCGCCAACGGACTGCGGCGGCAGTGACGCTTGAGCACCGCGCACGTGCCGGCTCGGACAGCGCGGGGGGGGGGGGAGCGAGGGGAGCGGGAGGGGCGGGGGGGAGCGAGGGGAGCGGGAGGGGAGCAGAGGGAGCCCGAGGGGCGGGGGGGAGCGAGGGGAGCCCGAGGGGCGGGGCGGAGTGCGAGGGGAGCGCGAGAGGCGGGGGGGGAGCGTGAGGGGAGCAGGGGGGCCCGAGGAGCGGGGGGGAGCACGAGGGGAGCCCGAGAAGCGGGGGGGGAGCGCGGGGGCGGGGGGGAGCGCGAGGGGACCAGGGGGAGCGCGAGGGGCGGGGCGGAGCGCGAGGGGAGCAAGGGGAGCCCGAGAGGAGCCTGAGAAGCAGGGGGGAGCCCAAGAAGCGGGGGGGAGCGCGAGGGGAGCAGGGGGAGTGCGAGGGGCGGGGCAGAGCGCGAGGGGAGCAAGGGGAGCCCGAGGAGCGGGGGGGAGCGTGAGAAGAGCCTGAGAAGCAGGGGGGAGCCCGAGAAGCGGGGGGGAGCGCGAGGGGAGCCCGAGAAGCGGGGGGGAGCGCGGGGGTGGGGGGGAGCGCGAGGGGAGCCCGAGAAGCGGGGGGGAGCGCGAGGGGCGGGTGGAGCGGGGAATCCCGAGGGGCGGGGGGGAGCCGGGGAGCCCGAGGGGCGGGGGGGAGCACGAAGGGAGGCGAGACCCGCAATGGCATGCTCGCGCCGCGGCGCTGCAGCCGGGCGGCTCACGCGTGCGAACCGCAGCCCGCCGCGGCAGCCCGGGACTCCCAGCGAGCGCCCCGAGGCTGCCCGAGCCCGTGGCCGCTCCAAGAGCACCGGGAAGGGGCGACGAGCACGCTCCATTCGCTTACCCGTTACCGAAACGGCGGAGAGCAGCAGCAAACATGGCGACCGGCACTGAGCATGTGCGCGCCGGCTGTCTGCGCATGCGCGCCCCCCCCACAGGGTGCAGTACCGCTTTTTGGACACAGGGTGGCAGCAGTGAGCGCGGCGGAACGCTGTGCGCGTGCGCGCCCCCCCCACAGGGTGCAGTACCGATTTTTGGACACAGGGTGGCAGCAGTGAGCGCGGCGGAACGCTGTGCGCACGCGCGCCCCCCCCACAGGGTGCAGTACCGATTTTTGGACACAGGGTGGCAGCAGTGAGCACGGCGGAACCCAGTGCGCACGCGAGCCCCCCCACAGGGTGCAGTACCGATTTTTGGACACAGGGTGGCAGCAGTGAGCACGGCGGAACCCAGTGCGCATGCGCGCCCCCCTTTATCGTGCCGTACCGCTTTTTTGACGCCCCGAGGGCAGCAGGGCGCGCGGCCGGCCGCCGTGCGCCTGCGCGCCCCCCTTTCCGTGCCGTACTGCTTTTTTGACGCCCCGAGGGCAGCAGGGCGCGCGGCCGCCCCCGGCACGCGCACACCGCTGCAGAGCCCCCCCGCCCGCCCTTTGCAGACATTTCACCACCCTCGCCTGGGCTCATCTGCCTTTATTTACAGCGCCTGCTGCGAGGCGCAGCGTCGCCGCGTGTCATGCTCGAGCCGCTGCTCCTAGAGGCTTCAGTAACAGCGCTTTCCTTTGAACATCGTTGCAAAATACTCCACAGACAAAAAAGAGTCAGAGGCTGCACTTAAAAAAACAAAACGAAAACAAAAAAACCACCCACCTACTTAACGGGACAATTTGCAAGCGTTCCAAGAAGCAGCCGTTCTTCTTTAGAACTTTCGACCTCTCGCCTTTACTGATCGTTAAACAAAATAAACAGCCCAAAGCAAGCCGCGCTATTTGCTTGACAGACTGCTCGGTTTTTATTATTAAACGGTACGAGATGCTGGCACGCGGCATGTCTTCTTCGGATTCTTGGGCTGACGTTCCTTCGGCCGCACGCACGCGGTCAAAGGCGTCTTTTTCACGTCCCGCCGTCAGGGCCTCCCCAGCAATTCCCGCAGCGACTCCCCCCTCGGGACAAACAGCTCGAGGACACGCACGGTCTTGCTAAAAGAACGGGGGGGGGGGGGGGGGAACAAACGCGTGCGCTGAGCGCGGCACTCGCAGACCCGATCTTCGGGTCCAAAAGAAAACTCTCTAAAGCGGACCAGGCGGGCCAAAGAGGTCCCTTCTTTGCGCCACGCTTCTTTCCTCGCACAGACGTCGGCCGCCTCTGCCCGCTCTCACGGTATCCCCTACCGGCAAGGACACGGCGAAACGTTTCGGAAACGACGGCGTTTCCCAGAAGCGTTTCCGCCGCCTTGGGAAAACGGCCGAAGGAGAGGCTCACGCGGGGCGCGTAGCTAGAAAGAACGCTCCGCACAAAGGCCTAAAATGACCAGCCCGGAGCAGGGATCCCGGGCTCTCCGGGAGCGCAGGAGTTCTCACGTCCTTACTGAGCAGAGACCGCTGCCCGTGAAACACGAGACGCCGCAGCGACGCCGATCGTTGGAGGGAAGCCTGCAATAAGAGCGAAAGAAAAGCAGACGTTGAGGACAAAGACCAAGTTACGAGCCCCTCGCGATTCAGACACGCTTCTAGATTTACCGCCTATTTCAAGGCGCGCCTTCGGCAATTCCGTCCAATTGATTTTCCCCGAAGCCCGAGACGCGGACGAAACGCCTCTCAAAGGAAGGTACGGCATAACCGCTCTGGCCTATAAACTACCGGTTTCGACGCAGGAAAAGCACAGGGAAAGCACTAGCGTTCCCCCCAAGAAACCACGTCCAAGCGGACCGATGAAGTAGGCCCCAAGTCTGAAAGCGGACCTAAAGGAGCCCGTTTGGCGGTCGCGAGCTGGAATACGCCGTTCTCCTTCTCACTAACAACCTCCCGTAGAGACCGGCAGCTGTACAGCGCCTTCTACGCTACACGGAGGAGTCGGATAGCGGGCAGATGCCGCGTCCCGAATGCGCAACTAGAGATTTGAACGCACGGACGTAAACAAACGCCCGTGACGTAGCGGAGGTCTAGCGTATTCACGTTTACCGTGCGTCAGTTCTCCTCTGCGGACAGGCCGTTCCATCTTCTTTACTCGTTAGCTGACAGACGCCCTAGGAGAAAGCAAAGAAAGGAAGAAATTCAAAAGGAAATGAAACAGATCGGAGGGAGCCTCAAAGGCTTTGATCCATCCCCCCAGGCAGCCGAACCACCTTCGCAAAGGCACACCTCAAAAGACACGTCCTTCCGGGATCGCTGCACAGCCCAGCCAGAAAAGAGGAACAGAAACAAACAGAACGAGAAGGCTGCAGAGGGGGACGGAGGGCCGGAAAGGAGCCTGCTGTCCAGCGATGGTATTTTACCGCTCCTTGCGCGTTAGCAGCCCCTTTCAGATGCTTAAGCCCAAATTCTCTCAGCCCTTAACAGCTTCAGTACCCGCGGCACCTAGTTTTTCCACGCTCTCCAGTCTTCCTCGCTCTTTCCCGTCTCGGGCGAAAAGCCTCCCAGACCCCGTCTGCACTTACGCGCTTCCTTAAAACAGGATCGCCGAAATCAACCGAACGGGCTGAGCTGCTCCTCTTCCGCTCGCCGGCCCTCGGAACGTCAGCCTGCAAACGAATCGGACCACCGAGGTCACCGGCAGAGTCTCCTTTCGGAGCTCGGCCCCCCCCCCCCAAGCTTTAACGACGGTTTCCCAAGCGGGGCAAACGCAGGGCCTCCCTTCGGCCCCGGAACGGTTTTTATCGCGGGCTCCCAAGTCGCCGTTACGACACTAAGCGGCAAAGCAAGGCAAAGACAGCTGGGGTCGCAGCTTACCCACCTAGGCACGAAAATTCTTCTTTGAGGCCTCCCTCGCTGCTTTTGCCAGGTAAACACACCAAAACAAAGCTCCCGACAGGCAGCTGAGGCTTCACATGGACCTCGGGGCCCCGCTAGCAACGGCGACGCCGGAGCCGCCGGGCTACCAGGCGCTATTCCCCCCCCCTCCCCTCCCCTCCCCTGCCCTGCCGGCCCGCGAACCGCGGCTTATTACTCACGAGTCCGGGAAGGACGCCGCCGACCTTCCCGCGGCCGAAGGCTCCTCGTCAGGAGCGGGCAGAGAACCTTTCCGCCGGCATTCGGAGTCTCCCGGCCGCTCTCGACACCCGATAACTTGCCGAGAAAGGGCTGAGGGCGGGAGCCTGCAGTTCTTCACGGCAGCACACAGTCGTTCCCCGATGTGCCGAACGCCTAGCATTAACACAATTTAGAAATACAAAAATACCACCGCTACAGGGCGCAAAGCCAAGCTGAAATTTCGGCAGCCAAAGCAAACCTCTGCGCGCCCGACAGAACGAGCCACGTGCATCGGCGCCTACAGCTCCTCAAGGCTAGCGAGGCCTCGTGGGCGACGTTCCTCTGGCAGGCTGCGCAGCTGAACTCCCCCGTGTCGCCTAAGAGTCCGTGACGTGACGTATTCAAAGCTCAGCAGAAATTAACAATCCAAAGTTGTTTCTAAGCACAAAAGCGGATCTACTACACGAGAAGGAAGGAGTCCTAATTCCGCAAGGCTTTACCTTTTCTTCTAGCTGCCGTCTTCCTGCTGCCCCAAATACCATTGCCAGGCAATTAACCTGGGGTCGCGCTAAATGAGCCTTCCTCTTCGTTTTACAATTCGCACGCTTGCCTCTCCCTCTCTCTCTGGCCACCTGACCGCCGTTCCCCGAAGACGGGAATTTGCCGTCTTGGAGCTCTTAAAGCACGACGCTTCACAGATGCAGAGAGTCACGCGCACGGAAACGGATGGACGCAGCGTCCTTTCCGTAACGCGTACGCACCTTCCGTTAGATGTCGCTCATCTGTTATTCCGATCGCTATTACCGGCGAACCTTCCTCACCGGGAGGAACGGGCTTTCCCTTTCGGGGCGACGGAGACGGCTCTCGCTCGGTTCCCTTTAATTTTATTACTTCGGCTCGCTTACGTTTCTCTGTCTCTTCAGCTTCAGCCGTGGCAACGAATCTAAAAATTAAATATCCTATCTTTCCTTTTCTACGTACGCGTGTACGATAACAAAACAAAATACAAACGACCGAAGCAAAACTAAGGCAGCTACGGTTAACAAGAGGCGCAGGGCAGCAACGGGTCGCTTAGTCCTCAGCGCTGCCTCCGGGAGGGAGGCCGAAAGAACGAACGTTCCGCATCAAGAGTTACCTTGGTTACCCGGGCCAGAACGCCTCCTACTGTCGCAGCTTCTGGGGAGATCGAGGGTCCGCTGCTGCATTTTTGCTTCCTCCTTTCAGCCCGCCCCTTCGGGAGTAAGCGCAAAAAACCGCTCGCTCGTCCGGCTTTGCTCTTTGTCAGCATTTGCTATTGTCGGTTCCGCCTCTGTAACAAAGACAGAAAATTGCATTTCGCTTCCAACAAAACACTTCGATTTACACGCGTTCTTTTTCTCTTTCCCGTGTTTTTTTTTTTTTTTCTTTCCCCCCTTTCTTTCTTTTTCCTTCTTTCCCTCAAAGGAAAGGTCTTAATACACCGCTTTGCATCGTACGTTACGGGGTAAGCCGTTTGGAAACACTACAGGGCCGACGCCGCGCCGCAACCCTGCTCCGGGGCCCGCCTGCCCCCCCGCTCCGCTCCGCCGCGCCGCCTCCGCAGGGGCGAGCGCGTGCCCCGGCCCGCGCTGCCAACGAACTGGCGCCCTAAACGCCGCGCACGCAAAACGCAAAGTCACACCCGCGCTCCCGGCGCGGCGCCGGGTCCCAGCCCGCCCCCCCACTCGCCCCGCACCGCCGCCTCCACGCAGCGACGGCCGCAGCGGGCAGGATGCAGCCCGACGCCCCCCGAACCTATGCGTTCGCCTCACCCGGGGGCCCCACATCCTTCACTCCACGCCACCTCCGCACTCACCCGCCGCCGCCGCCGAGCGAAAACGCCCTCCCTGCTCACCGCCATCTTGCTTCCCCGCCGCCGCGCATGCGCCGCTCGCCAACGGACTGCGGCGGCAGTGACGCTTGAGCACCGCGCACGTGCCGGCTCGGACAGCGCGGGGGGGGGGGGAGCGAGGGGAGCGGGAGGGGCGGGGGGGAGCGAGGGGAGCGGGAGGGGAGCAGAGGGAGCCCGAGGGGCGGGGGGGAGCGAGGGGAGCCCGAGGGGCGGGGCGGAGTGCGAGGGGAGCGCGAGAGGCGGGGGGGGAGCGTGAGGGGAGCAGGGGGGCCCGAGGAGCGGGGGGGAGCACGAGGGGAGCCCGAGAAGCGGGGGGGGAGCGCGGGGGCGGGGGGGAGCGCGAGGGGACCAGGGGGAGCGCGAGGGGCGGGGCGGAGCGCGAGGGGAGCAAGGGGAGCCCGAGAGGAGCCTGAGAAGCAGGGGGGAGCCCAAGAAGCGGGGGGGAGCGCGAGGGGAGCAGGGGGAGTGCGAGGGGCGGGGCAGAGCGCGAGGGGAGCAAGGGGAGCCCGAGGAGCGGGGGGGAGCGTGAGAAGAGCCTGAGAAGCAGGGGGGAGCCCGAGAAGCGGGGGGGAGCGCGAGGGGAGCCCGAGAAGCGGGGGGGAGCGCGGGGGTGGGGGGGAGCGCGAGGGGAGCCCGAGAAGCGGGGGGGAGCGCGAGGGGCGGGTGGAGCGGGGAATCCCGAGGGGCGGGGGGGAGCCGGGGAGCCCGAGGGGCGGGGGGGAGCACGAAGGGAGGCGAGACCCGCAATGGCATGCTCGCGCCGCGGCGCTGCAGCCGGGCGGCTCACGCGTGCGAACCGCAGCCCGCCGCGGCAGCCCGGGACTCCCAGCGAGCGCCCCGAGGCTGCCCGAGCCCGTGGCCGCTCCAAGAGCACCGGGAAGGGGCGACGAGCACGCTCCATTCGCTTACCCGTTACCGAAACGGCGGAGAGCAGCAGCAAACATGGCGACCGGCACTGAGCATGTGCGCGCCGGCTGTCTGCGCATGCGCGCCCCCCCCACAGGGTGCAGTACCGATTTTTGGACACAGGGTGGCAGCAGTGAGCGCGGCGGAACGCTGTGCGCGTGCGCGCCCCCCCCACAGGGTGCAGTACCGATTTTTGGACACAGGGTGGCAGCAGTGAGCACGGCGGAACCCAGTGCGCACGCGAGCCCCCCCACAGGGTGCAGTACCGATTTTTGGACACAGGGTGGCAGCAGTGAGCACGGCGGAACCCAGTGCGCATGCGCGCCCCCCTTTATCGTGCCGTACCGCTTTTTTGACGCCCCGAGGGCAGCAGGGCGCGCGGCCGGCCGCCGTGCGCCTGCGCGCCCCCCTTTCCGTGCCGTACTGCTTTTTTGACGCCCCGAGGGCAGCAGGGCGCGCGGCCGCCCCCGGCACGCGCACACCGCTGCAGAGCCCCCCCGCCCGCCCTTTGCAGACATTTCACCACCCTCGCCTGGGCTCATCTGCCTTTATTTACAGCGCCTGCTGCGAGGCGCAGCGTCGCCGCGTGTCATGCTCGAGCCGCTGCTCCTAGAGGCTTCAGTAACAGCGCTTTCCTTTGAACATCGTTGCAAAATACTCCACAGACAAAAAAGAGTCAGAGGCTGCACTTAAAAAAACAAAACGAAAACAAAAAAACCACCCACCTACTTAACGGGACAATTTGCAAGCGTTCCAAGAAGCAGCCGTTCTTCTTTAGAACTTTCGACCTCTCGCCTTTACTGATCGTTAAACAAAATAAACAGCCCAAAGCAAGCCGCGCTATTTGCTTGACAGACTGCTCGGTTTTTATTATTAAACGGTACGAGATGCTGGCACGCGGCATGTCTTCTTCGGATTCTTGGGCTGACGTTCCTTCGGCCGCACGCACGCGGTCAAAGGCGTCTTTTTCACGTCCCGCCGTCAGGGCCTCCCCAGCAATTCCCGCAGCGACTCCCCCCTCGGGACAAACAGCTCGAGGACACGCACGGTCTTGCTAAAAGAACGGGGGGGGGGGGGGGGGGGAACAAACGCGTGCGCTGAGCGCGGCACTCGCAGACCCGATCTTCGGGTCCAAAAGAAAACTCTCTAAAGCGGACCAGGCGGGCCAAAGAGGTCCCTTCTTTGCGCCACGCTTCTTTCCTCGCACAGACGTCGGCCGCCTCTGCCCGCTCTCACGGTATCCCCTACCGGCAAGGACACGGCGAAACGTTTCGGAAACGACGGCGTTTCCCAGAAGCGTTTCCGCCGCCTTGGGAAAACGGCCGAAGGAGAGGCTCACGCGGGGCGCGTAGCTAGAAAGAACGCTCCGCACAAAGGCCTAAAATGACCAGCCCGGAGCAGGGATCCCGGGCTCTCCGGGAGCGCAGGAGTTCTCACGTCCTTACTGAGCAGAGACCGCTGCCCGTGAAACACGAGACGCCGCAGCGACGCCGATCGTTGGAGGGAAGCCTGCAATAAGAGCGAAAGAAAAGCAGACGTTGAGGACAAAGACCAAGTTACGAGCCCCTCGCGATTCAGACACGCTTCTAGATTTACCGCCTATTTCAAGGCGCGCCTTCGGCAATTCCGTCCAATTGATTTTCCCCGAAGCCCGAGACGCGGACGAAACGCCTCTCAAAGGAAGGTACGGCATAACCGCTCTGGCCTATAAACTACCGGTTTCGACGCAGGAAAAGCACAGGGAAAGCACTAGCGTTCCCCCCAAGAAACCACGTCCAAGCGGACCGATGAAGTAGGCCCCAAGTCTGAAAGCGGACCTAAAGGAGCCCGTTTGGCGGTCGCGAGCTGGAATACGCCGTTCTCCTTCTCACTAACAACCTCCCGTAGAGACCGGCAGCTGTACAGCGCCTTCTACGCTACACGGAGGAGTCGGATAGCGGGCAGATGCCGCGTCCCGAATGCGCAACTAGAGATTTGAACGCACGGACGTAAACAAACGCCCGTGACGTAGCGGAGGTCTAGCGTATTCACGTTTACCGTGCGTCAGTTCTCCTCTGCGGACAGGCCGTTCCATCTTCTTTACTCGTTAGCTGACAGACGCCCTAGGAGAAAGCAAAGAAAGGAAGAAATTCAAAAGGAAATGAAACAGATCGGAGGGAGCCTCAAAGGCTTTGATCCATCCCCCCAGGCAGCCGAACCACCTTCGCAAAGGCACACCTCAAAAGACACGTCCTTCCGGGATCGCTGCACAGCCCAGCCAGAAAAGAGGAACAGAAACAAACAGAACGAGAAGGCTGCAGAGGGGGACGGAGGGCCGGAAAGGAGCCTGCTGTCCAGCGATGGTATTTTACCGCTCCTTGCGCGTTAGCAGCCCCTTTCAGATGCTTAAGCCCAAATTCTCTCAGCCCTTAACAGCTTCAGTACCCGCGGCACCTAGTTTTTCCACGCTCTCCAGTCTTCCTCGCTCTTTCCCGTCTCGGGCGAAAAGCCTCCCAGACCCCGTCTGCACTTACGCGCTTCCTTAAAACAGGATCGCCGAAATCAACCGAACGGGCTGAGCTGCTCCTCTTCCGCTCGCCGGCCCTCGGAACGTCAGCCTGCAAACGAATCGGACCACCGAGGTCACCGGCAGAGTCTCCTTTCGGAGCTCGGCCCCCCCCCCCCAAGCTTTAACGACGGTTTCCCAAGCGGGGCAAACGCAGGGCCTCCCTTCGGCCCCGGAACGGTTTTTATCGCGGGCTCCCAAGTCGCCGTTACGACACTAAGCGGCAAAGCAAGGCAAAGACAGCTGGGGTCGCAGCTTACCCACCTAGGCACGAAAATTCTTCTTTGAGGCCTCCCTCGCTGCTTTTGCCAGGTAAACACACCAAAACAAAGCTCCCGACAGGCAGCTGAGGCTTCACATGGACCTCGGGGCCCCGCTAGCAACGGCGACGCCGGAGCCGCCGGGCTACCAGGCGCTATTCCCCCCCCCTCCCCTCCCCTCCCCTGCCCTGCCGGCCCGCGAACCGCGGCTTATTACTCACGAGTCCGGGAAGGACGCCGCCGACCTTCCCGCGGCCGAAGGCTCCTCGTCAGGAGCGGGCAGAGAACCTTTCCGCCGGCATTCGGAGTCTCCCGGCCGCTCTCGACACCCGATAACTTGCCGAGAAAGGGCTGAGGGCGGGAGCCTGCAGTTCTTCACGGCAGCACACAGTCGTTCCCCGATGTGCCGAACGCCTAGCATTAACACAATTTAGAAATACAAAAATACCACCGCTACAGGGCGCAAAGCCAAGCTGAAATTTCGGCAGCCAAAGCAAACCTCTGCGCGCCCGACAGAACGAGCCACGTGCATCGGCGCCTACAGCTCCTCAAGGCTAGCGAGGCCTCGTGGGCGACGTTCCTCTGGCAGGCTGCGCAGCTGAACTCCCCCGTGTCGCCTAAGAGTCCGTGACGTGACGTATTCAAAGCTCAGCAGAAATTAACAATCCAAAGTTGTTTCTAAGCACAAAAGCGGATCTACTACACGAGAAGGAAGGAGTCCTAATTCCGCAAGGCTTTACCTTTTCTTCTAGCTGCCGTCTTCCTGCTGCCCCAAATACCATTGCCAGGCAATTAACCTGGGGTCGCGCTAAATGAGCCTTCCTCTTCGTTTTACAATTCGCACGCTTGCCTCTCCCTCTCTCTCTGGCCACCTGACCGCCGTTCCCCGAAGACGGGAATTTGCCGTCTTGGAGCTCTTAAAGCACGACGCTTCACAGATGCAGAGAGTCACGCGCACGGAAACGGATGGACGCAGCGTCCTTTCCGTAACGCGTACGCACCTTCCGTTAGATGTCGCTCATCTGTTATTCCGATCGCTATTACCGGCGAACCTTCCTCACCGGGAGGAACGGGCTTTCCCTTTCGGGGCGACGGAGACGGCTCTCGCTCGGTTCCCTTTAATTTTATTACTTCGGCTCGCTTACGTTTCTCTGTCTCTTCAGCTTCAGCCGTGGCAACGAATCTAAAAATTAAATATCCTATCTTTCCTTTTCTACGTACGCGTGTACGATAACAAAACAAAATACAAACGACCGAAGCAAAACTAAGGCAGCTACGGTTAACAAGAGGCGCAGGGCAGCAACGGGTCGCTTAGTCCTCAGCGCTGCCTCCGGGAGGGAGGCCGAAAGAACGAACGTTCCGCATCAAGAGTTACCTTGGTTACCCGGGCCAGAACGCCTCCTACTGTCGCAGCTTCTGGGGAGATCGAGGGTCCGCTGCTGCATTTTTGCTTCCTCCTTTCAGCCCGCCCCTTCGGGAGTAAGCGCAAAAAACCGCTCGCTCGTCCGGCTTTGCTCTTTGTCAGCATTTGCTATTGTCGGTTCCGCCTCTGTAACAAAGACAGAAAATTGCATTTCGCTTCCAACAAAACACTTCGATTTACACGCGTTCTTTTTCTCTTTCCCGTGTTTTTTTTTTTTTTTCTTTCCCCCCTTTCTTTCTTTTTCCTTCTTTCCCTCAAAGGAAAGGTCTTAATACACCGCTTTGCATCGTACGTTACGGGGTAAGCCGTTTGGAAACACTACAGGGCCGACGCCGCGCCGCAACCCTGCTCCGGGGCCCGCCTGCCCCCCCGCTCCGCTCCGCCGCGCCGCCTCCGCAGGGGCGAGCGCGTGCCCCGGCCCGCGCTGCCAACGAACTGGCGCCCTAAACGCCGCGCACGCAAAACGCAAAGTCACACCCGCGCTCCCGGCGCGGCGCCGGGTCCCAGCCCGCCCCCCCACTCGCCCCGCACCGCCGCCTCCACGCAGCGACGGCCGCAGCGGGCAGGATGCAGCCCGACGCCCCCCGAACCTATGCGTTCGCCTCACCCGGGGGCCCCACATCCTTCACTCCACGCCACCTCCGCACTCACCCGCCGCCGCCGCCGAGCGAAAACGCCCTCCCTGCTCACCGCCATCTTGCTTCCCCGCCGCCGCGCATGCGCCGCTCGCCAACGGACTGCGGCGGCAGTGACGCTTGAGCACCGCGCACGTGCCGGCTCGGACAGCGCGGGGGGGGGGGGAGCGAGGGGAGCGGGAGGGGCGGGGGGGAGCGAGGGGAGCGGGAGGGGAGCAGAGGGAGCCCGAGGGGCGGGGGGGAGCGAGGGGAGCCCGAGGGGCGGGGCGGAGTGCGAGGGGAGCGCGAGAGGCGGGGGGGGAGCGTGAGGGGAGCAGGGGGGCCCGAGGAGCGGGGGGGAGCACGAGGGGAGCCCGAGAAGCGGGGGGGGAGCGCGGGGGCGGGGGGGAGCGCGAGGGGACCAGGGGGAGCGCGAGGGGCGGGGCGGAGCGCGAGGGGAGCAAGGGGAGCCCGAGAGGAGCCTGAGAAGCAGGGGGGAGCCCAAGAAGCGGGGGGGAGCGCGAGGGGAGCAGGGGGAGTGCGAGGGGCGGGGCAGAGCGCGAGGGGAGCAAGGGGAGCCCGAGGAGCGGGGGGGAGCGTGAGAAGAGCCTGAGAAGCAGGGGGGAGCCCGAGAAGCGGGGGGGAGCGCGAGGGGAGCCCGAGAAGCGGGGGGGAGCGCGGGGGTGGGGGGGAGCGCGAGGGGAGCCCGAGAAGCGGGGGGGAGCGCGAGGGGCGGGTGGAGCGGGGAATCCCGAGGGGCGGGGGGGAGCCGGGGAGCCCGAGGGGCGGGGGGGAGCACGAAGGGAGGCGAGACCCGCAATGGCATGCTCGCGACCCGGCTGCCGCGGCTGCGGTCCGCTGCGTGCGAACCGCAGCCCGCCGCGGCAGCCCGGGATTCCCAGCGAGCGCCCCGAGGCTGCCCGAGCCCGTGGCCGCTCCAAGAGCACCGGGAAGGGGCGACGAGCACGCTCCATTCGCTTACCCGTTACCGAAACGGCGGAGAGCAGCAGCAAACATGGCGACCGGCACTGAGCATGTGCGCGCCGGCTGTCTGCGCATGCGCGCCCCCCCCACAGGGTGCAGTACCGCTTTTTGGACACAGGGTGGCAGCAGTGAGCGCGGCGGAACGCTGTGCGCGTGCGCGCCCCCCCCACAGGGTGCAGTACCGATTTTTGGACACAGGGTGGCAGCAGTGAGCGCGGCGGAACGCTGTGCGCACGCGCGCCCCCCCCACAGGGTGCAGTACCGATTTTTGGACACAGGGTGGCAGCAGTGAGCACGGCGGAACCCAGTGCGCACGCGAGCCCCCCCACAGGGTGCAGTACCGATTTTTGGACACAGGGTGGCAGCAGTGAGCACGGCGGAACCCAGTGCGCATGCGCGCCCCCCTTTATCGTGCCGTACCGCTTTTTTGACGCCCCGAGGGCAGCAGGGCGCGCGGCCGGCCGCCGTGCGCCTGCGCGCCCCCCTTTCCGTGCCGTACTGCTTTTTTGACGCCCCGAGGGCAGCAGGGCGCGCGGCCGCCCCCGGCACGCGCACACCGCTGCAGAGCCCCCCCGCCCGCCCTTTGCAGACATTTCACCACCCTCGCCTGGGCTCATCTGCCTTTATTTACAGCGCCTGCTGCGAGGCGCAGCGTCGCCGCGTGTCATGCTCGAGCCGCTGCTCCTAGAGGCTTCAGTAACAGCGCTTTCCTTTGAACATCGTTGCAAAATACTCCACAGACAAAAAAGAGTCAGAGGCTGCACTTAAAAAAACAAAACGAAAACAAAAAAACCACCCACCTACTTAACGGGACAATTTGCAAGCGTTCCAAGAAGCAGCCGTTCTTCTTTAGAACTTTCGACCTCTCGCCTTTACTGATCGTTAAACAAAATAAACAGCCCAAAGCAAGCCGCGCTATTTGCTTGACAGACTGCTCGGTTTTTATTATTAAACGGTACGAGATGCTGGCACGCGGCATGTCTTCTTCGGATTCTTGGGCTGACGTTCCTTCGGCCGCACGCACGCGGTCAAAGGCGTCTTTTTCACGTCCCGCCGTCAGGGCCTCCCCAGCAATTCCCGCAGCGACTCCCCCCTCGGGACAAACAGCTCGAGGACACGCACGGTCTTGCTAAAAGAACGGGGGGGGGGGGGGGGGGGAACAAACGCGTGCGCTGAGCGCGGCACTCGCAGACCCGATCTTCGGGTCCAAAAGAAAACTCTCTAAAGCGGACCAGGCGGGCCAAAGAGGTCCCTTCTTTGCGCCACGCTTCTTTCCTCGCACAGACGTCGGCCGCCTCTGCCCGCTCTCACGGTATCCCCTACCGGCAAGGACACGGCGAAACGTTTCGGAAACGACGGCGTTTCCCAGAAGCGTTTCCGCCGCCTTGGGAAAACGGCCGAAGGAGAGGCTCACGCGGGGCGCGTAGCTAGAAAGAACGCTCCGCACAAAGGCCTAAAATGACCAGCCCGGAGCAGGGATCCCGGGCTCTCCGGGAGCGCAGGAGTTCTCACGTCCTTACTGAGCAGAGACCGCTGCCCGTGAAACACGAGACGCCGCAGCGACGCCGATCGTTGGAGGGAAGCCTGCAATAAGAGCGAAAGAAAAGCAGACGTTGAGGACAAAGACCAAGTTACGAGCCCCTCGCGATTCAGACACGCTTCTAGATTTACCGCCTATTTCAAGGCGCGCCTTCGGCAATTCCGTCCAATTGATTTTCCCCGAAGCCCGAGACGCGGACGAAACGCCTCTCAAAGGAAGGTACGGCATAACCGCTCTGGCCTATAAACTACCGGTTTCGACGCAGGAAAAGCACAGGGAAAGCACTAGCGTTCCCCCCAAGAAACCACGTCCAAGCGGACCGATGAAGTAGGCCCCAAGTCTGAAAGCGGACCTAAAGGAGCCCGTTTGGCGGTCGCGAGCTGGAATACGCCGTTCTCCTTCTCACTAACAACCTCCCGTAGAGACCGGCAGCTGTACAGCGCCTTCTACGCTACACGGAGGAGTCGGATAGCGGGCAGATGCCGCGTCCCGAATGCGCAACTAGAGATTTGAACGCACGGACGTAAACAAACGCCCGTGACGTAGCGGAGGTCTAGCGTATTCACGTTTACCGTGCGTCAGTTCTCCTCTGCGGACAGGCCGTTCCATCTTCTTTACTCGTTAGCTGACAGACGCCCTAGGAGAAAGCAAAGAAAGGAAGAAATTCAAAAGGAAATGAAACAGATCGGAGGGAGCCTCAAAGGCTTTGATCCATCCCCCCAGGCAGCCGAACCACCTTCGCAAAGGCACACCTCAAAAGACACGTCCTTCCGGGATCGCTGCACAGCCCAGCCAGAAAAGAGGAACAGAAACAAACAGAACGAGAAGGCTGCAGAGGGGGACGGAGGGCCGGAAAGGAGCCTGCTGTCCAGCGATGGTATTTTACCGCTCCTTGCGCGTTAGCAGCCCCTTTCAGATGCTTAAGCCCAAATTCTCTCAGCCCTTAACAGCTTCAGTACCCGCGGCACCTAGTTTTTCCACGCTCTCCAGTCTTCCTCGCTCTTTCCCGTCTCGGGCGAAAAGCCTCCCAGACCCCGTCTGCACTTACGCGCTTCCTTAAAACAGGATCGCCGAAATCAACCGAACGGGCTGAGCTGCTCCTCTTCCGCTCGCCGGCCCTCGGAACGTCAGCCTGCAAACGAATCGGACCACCGAGGTCACCGGCAGAGTCTCCTTTCGGAGCTCGGCCCCCCCCCCCCCAAGCTTTAACGACGGTTTCCCAAGCGGGGCAAACGCAGGGCCTCCCTTCGGCCCCGGAACGGTTTTTATCGCGGGCTCCCAAGTCGCCGTTACGACACTAAGCGGCAAAGCAAGGCAAAGACAGCTGGGGTCGCAGCTTACCCACCTAGGCACGAAAATTCTTCTTTGAGGCCTCCCTCGCTGCTTTTGCCAGGTAAACACACCAAAACAAAGCTCCCGACAGGCAGCTGAGGCTTCACATGGACCTCGGGGCCCCGCTAGCAACGGCGACGCCGGAGCCGCCGGGCTACCAGGCGCTATTCCCCCCCCCTCCCCTCCCCTCCCCTGCCCTGCCGGCCCGCGAACCGCGGCTTATTACTCACGAGTCCGGGAAGGACGCCGCCGACCTTCCCGCGGCCGAAGGCTCCTCGTCAGGAGCGGGCAGAGAACCTTTCCGCCGGCATTCGGAGTCTCCCGGCCGCTCTCGACACCCGATAACTTGCCGAGAAAGGGCTGAGGGCGGGAGCCTGCAGTTCTTCACGGCAGCACACAGTCGTTCCCCGATGTGCCGAACGCCTAGCATTAACACAATTTAGAAATACAAAAATACCACCGCTACAGGGCGCAAAGCCAAGCTGAAATTTCGGCAGCCAAAGCAAACCTCTGCGCGCCCGACAGAACGAGCCACGTGCATCGGCGCCTACAGCTCCTCAAGGCTAGCGAGGCCTCGTGGGCGACGTTCCTCTGGCAGGCTGCGCAGCTGAACTCCCCCGTGTCGCCTAAGAGTCCGTGACGTGACGTATTCAAAGCTCAGCAGAAATTAACAATCCAAAGTTGTTTCTAAGCACAAAAGCGGATCTACTACACGAGAAGGAAGGAGTCCTAATTCCGCAAGGCTTTACCTTTTCTTCTAGCTGCCGTCTTCCTGCTGCCCCAAATACCATTGCCAGGCAATTAACCTGGGGTCGCGCTAAATGAGCCTTCCTCTTCGTTTTACAATTCGCACGCTTGCCTCTCCCTCTCTCTCTGGCCACCTGACCGCCGTTCCCCGAAGACGGGAATTTGCCGTCTTGGAGCTCTTAAAGCACGACGCTTCACAGATGCAGAGAGTCACGCGCACGGAAACGGATGGACGCAGCGTCCTTTCCGTAACGCGTACGCACCTTCCGTTAGATGTCGCTCATCTGTTATTCCGATCGCTATTACCGGCGAACCTTCCTCACCGGGAGGAACGGGCTTTCCCTTTCGGGGCGACGGAGACGGCTCTCGCTCGGTTCCCTTTAATTTTATTACTTCGGCTCGCTTACGTTTTTCTGTCTCTTCAGCTTCAGCCGTGGCAACGAATCTAAAAATTAAATATCCTATCTTTCCTTTTCTACGTACGCGTGTACGATAACAAAACAAAATACAAACGACCGAAGCAAAACTAAGGCAGCTACGGTTAACAAGAGGCGCAGGGCAGCAACGGGTCGCTTAGTCCTCAGCGCTGCCTCCGGGAGGGAGGCCGAAAGAACGAACGTTCCGCATCAAGAGTTACCTTGGTTACCCGGGCCAGAACGCCTCCTACTGTCGCAGCTTCTGGGGAGATCGAGGGTCCGCTGCTGCATTTTTGCTTCCTCCTTTCAGCCCGCCCCTTCGGGAGTAAGCGCAAAAAACCGCTCGCTCGTCCGGCTTTGCTCTTTGTCAGCATTTGCTATTGTCGGTTCCGCCTCTGTAACAAAGACAGAAAATTGCATTTCGCTTCCAACAAAACACTTCGATTTACACGCGTTCTTTTTCTCTTTCCCGTGTTTTTTTTTTTTTTTCTTTCCCCCCTTTCTTTCTTTTTCCTTCTTTCCCTCAAAGGAAAGGTCTTAATACACCGCTTTGCATCGTACGTTACGGGGTAAGCCGTTTGGAAACACTACAGGGCCGACGCCGCGCCGCAACCCTGCTCCGGGGCCCGCCTGCCCCCCCGCTCCGCTCCGCCGCGCCGCCTCCGCAGGGGCGAGCGCGTGCCCCGGCCCGCGCTGCCAACGAACTGGCGCCCTAAACGCCGCGCACGCAAAACGCAAAGTCACACCCGCGCTCCCGGCGCGGCGCCGGGTCCCAGCCCGCCCCCCCACTCGCCCCGCACCGCCGCCTCCACGCAGCGACGGCCGCAGCGGGCAGGATGCAGCCCGACGCCCCCCGAACCTATGCGTTCGCCTCACCCGGGGGCCCCACATCCTTCACTCCACGCCACCTCCGCACTCACCCGCCGCCGCCGCCGAGCGAAAACGCCCTCCCTGCTCACCGCCATCTTGCTTCCCCGCCGCCGCGCATGCGCCGCTCGCCAACGGACTGCGGCGGCAGTGACGCTTGAGCACCGCGCACGTGCCGGCTCGGACAGCGCGGGGGGGGGGGGAGCGAGGGGAGCGGGAGGGGCGGGGGGGAGCGAGGGGAGCGGGAGGGGAGCAGAGGGAGCCCGAGGGGCGGGGGGGAGCGAGGGGAGCCCGAGGGGCGGGGCGGAGTGCGAGGGGAGCGCGAGAGGCGGGGGGGGAGCGTGAGGGGAGCAGGGGGGCCCGAGGAGCGGGGGGGAGCACGAGGGGAGCCCGAGAAGCGGGGGGGGAGCGCGAGGGGACCAGGGGGAGCGCGAGGGGCGGGGCGGAGCGCGAGGGGAGCAAGGGGAGCCCGAGAGGAGCCTGAGAAGCAGGGGGGAGCCCAAGAAGCGGGGGGGAGCGCGAGGGGAGCAGGGGGAGTGCGAGGGGCGGGGCAGAGCGCGAGGGGAGCAAGGGGAGCCCGAGGAGCGGGGGGGAGCGTGAGAAGAGCCTGAGAAGCAGGGGGGAGCCCGAGAAGCGGGGGGGAGCGCGAGGGGAGCCCGAGAAGCGGGGGGGAGCGCGGGGGTGGGGGGGAGCGCGAGGGGAGCCCGAGAAGCGGGGGGGAGCGTGAGAGGAGCCTGAGAAGCAGGGGGGAGCCCGAGAAGCGGGGGGGGAGCGCGAGGGGAGCCCGAGAAGCGGGGGGGAGCGCGGGGGTGGGGGGGAGCGCGAGGGGAGCCCGAGGAGCGGGGGGGAGCGTGAGAGGAGCCTGAGAAGCAGGGGGGAGCCCGAGAAGCGGGGGGGAGCGCGAGGGGAGCCCGAGAAGCGGGGGGGAGCGCGGGGGTGGGGAGGGAGCGCGAGGGGAGCCCGAGAAGCGGGGGGGAGCGCGAGGGGCGGGTGGAGCGTGGAATCCCGAGGGGCGGGGGGGAGCCGGGGAGCCCGAGGGGCGGGGGGGAGCACGAAGGGAGGCGAGACCCGCAATGGCATGCTCGCGCCGCGGCGCTGCAGCCGGGCGGCTCACGCGTGCGAACCGCAGCCCGCCGCGGCAGCCCGGGACTCCCAGCGAGCGCCCCGAGGCTGCCCGAGCCCGTGGCCGCTCCAAGAGCACCGGGAAGGGGCGACGAGCACGCTCCATTCGCTTACCCGTTACCGAAACGGCGGAGAGCAGCAGCAAACATGGCGACCGGCACTGAGCATGTGCGCGCCGGCTGTCTGCGCATGCGCGCCCCCCCCACCTGGTGCAGTACCGCTTTTTGGACACAGGGTGGCAGCAGTGAGCGCGGCGGAACGCTGTGCGCGTGCGCGCCCCCCCCACAGGGTGCAGTACCGCTTTTTGGACACAGGGTGGCAGCAGTGAGCGCGGCGGAACGCTGTGCGCACGCGCGCCCCCCCCACAGGGTGCAGTACCGATTTTTGGACACAGGGTGGCAGCAGTGAGCACGGCGGAACCCAGTGCGCACGCGAGCCCCCCCACAGGGTGCAGTACCGATTTTTGGACACAGGGTGGCAGCAGTGAGCACGGCGGAACCCAGTGCGCATGCGCGCCCCCCTTTATCGTGCCGTACCGCTTTTTTGACGCCCCGAGGGCAGCAGGGCGCGCGGCCGGCCGCCGTGCGCCTGCGCGCCCCCCTTTCCGTGCCGTACTGCTTTTTTGACGCCCCGAGGGCAGCAGGGCGCGCGGCCGCCCCCGGCACGCGCACACCGCTGCAGAGCCCCCCCGCCCGCCCTTTGCAGACATTTCACCACCCTCGCCTGGGCTCATCTGCCTTTATTTACAGCGCCTGCTGCGAGGCGCAGCGTCGCCGCGTGTCATGCTCGAGCCGCTGCTCCTAGAGGCTTCAGTAACAGCGCTTTCCTTTGAACATCGTTGCAAAATACTCCACAGACAAAAAAGAGTCAGAGGCTGCACTTAAAAAAACAAAACGAAAACAAAAAAACCACCCACCTACTTAACGGGACAATTTGCAAGCGTTCCAAGAAGCAGCCGTTCTTCTTTAGAACTTTCGACCTCTCGCCTTTACTGATCGTTAAACAAAATAAACAGCCCAAAGCAAGCCGCGCTATTTGCTTGACAGACTGCTCGGTTTTTATTATTAAACGGTACGAGATGCTGGCACGCGGCATGTCTTCTTCGGATTCTTGGGCTGACGTTCCTTCGGCCGCACGCACGCGGTCAAAGGCGTCTTTTTCACGTCCCGCCGTCAGGGCCTCCCCAGCAATTCCCGCAGCGACTCCCCCCTCGGGACAAACAGCTCGAGGACACGCACGGTCTTGCTAAAAGAACGGGGGGGGGGGGGGGGAACAAACGCGTGCGCTGAGCGCGGCACTCGCAGACCCGATCTTCGGGTCCAAAAGAAAACTCTCTAAAGCGGACCAGGCGGGCCAAAGAGGTCCCTTCTTTGCGCCACGCTTCTTTCCTCGCACAGACGTCGGCCGCCTCTGCCCGCTCTCACGGTATCCCCTACCGGCAAGGACACGGCGAAACGTTTCGGAAACGACGGCGTTTCCCAGAAGCGTTTCCGCCGCCTTGGGAAAACGGCCGAAGGAGAGGCTCACGCGGGGCGCGTAGCTAGAAAGAACGCTCCGCACAAAGGCCTAAAATGACCAGCCCGGAGCAGGGATCCCGGGCTCTCCGGGAGCGCAGGAGTTCTCACGTCCTTACTGAGCAGAGACCGCTGCCCGTGAAACACGAGACGCCGCAGCGACGCCGATCGTTGGAGGGAAGCCTGCAATAAGAGCGAAAGAAAAGCAGACGTTGAGGACAAAGACCAAGTTACGAGCCCCTCGCGATTCAGACACGCTTCTAGATTTACCGCCTATTTCAAGGCGCGCCTTCGGCAATTCCGTCCAATTGATTTTCCCCGAAGCCCGAGACGCGGACGAAACGCCTCTCAAAGGAAGGTACGGCATAACCGCTCTGGCCTATAAACTACCGGTTTCGACGCAGGAAAAGCACAGGGAAAGCACTAGCGTTCCCCCCAAGAAACCACGTCCAAGCGGACTGATGAAGTAGGCCCCAAGTCTGAAAGCGGACCTAAAGGAGCCCGTTTGGCGGTCGCGAGCTGGAATACACCGTTCTCCTTCTCACTAACAACCTCCCGTAGAGACCGGCAGCTGTACAGCGCCTTCTACGCTACACGGAGGAGTCGGATAGCGGGCAGATGCCGCGTCCCGAATGCGCAACTAGAGATTGGAACGCACGGACGTAAACAAACGCCCGTGACGTAGCGGAGGTCTAGCGTATTCACGTTTACCGTGCGTCAGTTCTCCTCTGCGGACAGGCCGTTCCATCTTCTTTACTCGTTAGCTGACAGACGCCCTAGGAGAAAGCAAAGAAAGGAAGAAATACAAAAGGAAATGAAACAGATCGGAGGGAGCCTCAAAGGCTTTGATCCATCCCCCCAGGCAGCCGAACCACCTTCGCAAAGGCACACCTCAAAAGACACGTCCTTCCGGGATCGCTGCACAGCCCAGCCAGAAAAGAGGAACAGAAACAAACAGAACGAGAAGGCTGCAGAGGGGGACGGAGGGCCGGAAAGGAGCCTGCTGTCCAGCGATGGTATTTTACCGCTCCTTGCGCGTTAGCAGCCCCTTTCAGATGCTTAAGCCCAAATTCTCTCAGCCCTTAACAGCTTCAGTACCCGCGGCACCTAGTTTTTCCACGCTCTCCAGTCTTCCTCGCTCTTTCCCGTCTCGGGCGAAAAGCCTCCCAGACCCCGTCTGCACTTACGCGCTTCCTTAAAACAGGATCGCCGAAATCAACCGAACGGGCTGAGCTGCTCCTCTTCCGCTCGCCGGCCCTCGGAACGTCAGCCTGCAAACGAATCGGACCACCGAGGTCACCGGCAGAGTCTCCTTTCGGAGCTCGGCCCCCCCCAAGCTTTAACGACGGTTTCCCAAGCGGGGCAAACGCAGGGCCTCCCTTCGGCCCCGGAACGGTTTTTATCGCGGGCTCCCAAGTCGCCGTTACGACACTAAGCGGCAAAGCAAGGCAAAGACAGCTGGGGTCGCAGCTTATCCACCTAGGCACGAAAATTCTTCTTTGAGGCCTCCCTCGCTGCTTTTGCCAGGTAAACACACCAAAACAAAGCTCCCGACAGGCAGCTGAGGCTTCACATGGACCTCGGGGCCCCGCTAGCAACGGCGACGCCGGAGCCGCCGGGCTACCAGGCGCTATTCCCCCCCCCTCCCCTCCCCTCCCCTGCCCTGCCGGCCCGCGAACCGCGGCTTATTACTCACGAGTCCGGGAAGGACGCCGCCGACCTTCCCGCGGCCGAAGGCTCCTCGTCAGGAGCGGGCAGAGAACCTTTCCGCCGGCATTCGGAGTCTCCCGGCCGCTCTCGACACCCGATAACTTGCCGAGAAAGGGCTGAGGGCGGGAGCCTGCAGTTCTTCACGGCAGCACACAGTCGTTCCCGATGTGCCGAACGCCTAGCATTAACACAATTTAGAAATACAAAAATACCACCGCTACAGGGCGCAAAGCCAAGCTGAAATTTCGGCAGCCAAAAGCAAACCTCTTCGCGCCCGACAGAACGAGCCACGTGCATCGGCGCCTACAGCTCCTCAAGGCTAGCGAGGCCTCGTGGGCGACGTTCCTCTGGCAGGCTGCGCAGCTGAACTCCCCCGTGTCGCCTAAGAGTCCGTGACGTGACGTATTCAAAGCTCAGCAGAAATTAACAATCCAAAGTTGTTTCTAAGCACAAAAGCGGATCTACTACACGAGAAGGAAGGAGTCCTAATTCCGCAAGGCTTTACCTTTTCTTCTAGCTGCCGTCTTCCTGCTGCCCCAAATACCATTGCCAGGCAATTAACCTGGGGTCGCGCTAAATGAGCCTTCCTCTTCGTTTTACAATTCGCACGCTTGCCTCTCCCTCTCTCTCTGGCCACCTGACCGCCGTTCCCCGAAGACGGGAATTTGCCGTCTTGGAGCTCTTAAAGCACGACGCTTCACAGATGCAGAGAGTCACGCGCACGGAAACGGATGGACGCAGCGTCCTTTCCGTAACGCGTACGCACCTTCCGTTAGATGTCGCTCATCTGTTATTCCGATCGCTATTACCGGCGAACCTTCCTCACCGGGAGGAACGGGCTTTCCCTTTCGGGGCGACGGAGACGGCTCTCGCTCAGTTCCCTTTAATTTTATTACTTCGGCTCGCTTACGTTTTTCTGTCTCTTCAGCTTCAGCCGTGGCAACGAATCTAAAAATTAAATATCCTATCTTTCCTTTTCTACGTACGCGTGTACGATAACAAAACAAAATACAAACGACCGAAGCAAAACTAAGGCAGCTACGGTTAACAAGAGGCGCAGGGCAGCAACGGGTCGCTTAGTCCTCAGCGCTGCCTCCGGGAGGGAGGCCGAAAGAACGAACGTTCCGCATCAAGAGTTACCTTGGTTACCCGGGCCAGAACGCCTCCTACTGTCGCAGCTTCTGGGGAGATCGAGGGTCCGCTGCTGCATTTTTGCTTCCTCCTTTCAGCCCGCCCCTTCGGGAGTAAGCGCAAAAAACCGCTCGCTCGTCCGGCTTTGCTCTTTGTCAGCATTTGCTATTGTCGGTTCCGCCTCTGTAACAAAGACAGAAAATTGCATTTCGCTTCCAACAAAACACTTCGATTTACACGCGTTCTTTTTCTCTTTCCCGTGTTTTTTTTTTTTTTTCTTTCCCCCCTTTCTTTCTTTTTCCTTCTTTCCCTCAAAGGAAAGGTCTTAATACACCGCTTTGCATCGTACGTTACGGGGTAAGCCGTTTGGAAACACTACAGGGCCGACGCCGCGCCGCAACCCTGCTCCGGGGCCCGCCTGCCCCCCCGCTCCGCTCCGCCGCGCCGCCTCCGCAGGGGCGAGCGCGTGCCCCGGCCCGCGCTGCCAACGAACTGGCGCCCTAAACGCCGCGCACGCAAAACGCAAAGTCACACCCGCGCTCCTGGCGCGGCGCCGGGTCCCAGCCCGCCCCCCCACTCGCCCCGCACCGCCGCCTCCACGCAGCGACGGCCGCAGCGGGCAGGATGCAGCCCGACGCCCCCCGAACCTATGCGTTCGCCTCACCCGGGGGCCCCACATCCTTCACTCCACGCCACCTCCGCACTCACCCGCCGCCGCCGCCGAGCGAAAACGCCCTCCCTGCTCGCCGCCATCTTGCTTCCCCGCCGCCGCGCATGCGCCGCTCGCCAACGGACTGCGGCGGCAGTGACGCTTGAGCACCGCGCACGTGCCGGCTCGGACAGCGCGGGGGGGGGGGAGCGAGGGGAGCGGGAGGGGCGGGGGGGAGCGAGGGGAGCGGGAGGGGAGCAGAGGGAGCCCGAGGGGCGGGGGGGAGCGAGGGGAGCCCGAGGGGCGGGGCGGAGTGCGAGGGGAGCGCGAGAGGCGGGGGGGGAGCGTGAGGGGAGCAGGGGGGCCCGAGGAGCGGGGGGGAGCACGAGGGGAGCCCGAGAAGTGGGGGGGGAGCGCGGGGGCGGGGGGGAGCGCGAGGGGACCAGGGGGAGCGCGAGGGGCGGGGCGGAGCGCGAGGGGAGCAAGGGGAGCCCGAGAGGAGCCTGAGAAGCAGGGGGGAGCCCAAGAAGCGGGGGGGAGCGCGAGGGGAGCAGGGGGAGTGCGAGGGGCGGGGCAGAGCGCGAGGGGAGCAAGGGGAGCCCGAGGAGCGGGGGGGAGCGTGAGAAGAGCCTGAGAAGCAGGGGGGAGCCCGAGAAGCGGGGGGGAGCGCGAGGGGAGCCCGAGAAGCGGGGGGGGAGCGCGGGGGTGGGGGGGAGCGCGAGGGGAGCCCGAGAAGCGGGGGGGAGCGCGAGGGGCGGGGTGGAGCGGGGAATCCCGAGGGGCGGGGGGGAGCCGGGGAGCCCGAGGGGCGGGGGGGAGCACGAAGGGAGGCGAGACCCGCAATGGCATGCTCGCGCCGCGGCGCTGCAGCCGGGCGGCTCACGCGTGCGAACCGCAGCCCGCCGCGGCAGCCCGGGACTCCCAGCGAGCGCCCCGAGGCTGCCCGAGCCCGTGGCCGCTCCAAGAGCACCGGGAAGGGGCGACGAGCACGCTCCATTCGCTTACCCGTTACCGAAACGGCGGAGAGCAGCAGCAAACATGGCGACCGGCACTGAGCATGTGCGCGCCGGCTGTCTGCGCATGCGCGCCCCCCCCACCTGGTGCAGTACCGCTTTTTGGACACAGGGTGGCAGCAGTGAGCGCGGCGGAACGCTGTGCGCGTGCGCGCCCCCCCCACAGGGTGCAGTACCGATTTTTGGACACAGGGTGGCAGCAGTGAGCACGGCGGAACCCAGTGCGCATGCGCGCCCCCCTTATCGTGCCGTACCGCTTTTTTGACGCCCCGAGGGCAGCAGGGCGCGCGGCCGCCCCCGGCACGCGCACACCGCTGCAGAGCCCCCCCGCCCGCCCTTTGCAGACATTTCACCACCCTCGCCTCGGCTCATCTGCCTTTATTTACAGCGCCTGCTGCGAGGCGCAGCGTCGCCGCGTGTCATGCTCGAGCCGCTGCTCCTAGAGGCTTCAGTAACAGCGCTTTCCTTTGAACATCGTTGCAAAATACTCCACAGACAAAAAAGAGTCAGAGGCTGCACTTAAAAAAACAAAACGAAAACAAAAAAACCACCCACCTACTTAACGGGACAATTTGCAAGCGTTCCAAGAAGCAGCCGTTCTTCTTTAGAACTTTCGACCTCTCGCCTTTACTGATCGTTAAACAAAATAAACAGCCCAAAGCAAGCCGCGCTATTTGCTTGACAGACTGCTCGGTTTTTATTATTAAACGGTACGAGATGCTGGCACGCGGCATGTCTTCTTCGGATTCTTGGGCTGACGTTCCTTCGGCCGCACGCACGCGGTCAAAGGCGTCTTTTTCACGTCCCGCCGTCAGGGCCTCCCCAGCAATTCCCGCAGCGACTCCCCCCTCGGGACAAACAGCTCGAGGACACGCACGGTCTTGCTAAAAGAACGGGGGGGGGGGGGGGGAACAAACGCGTGCGCTGAGCGCGGCACTCGCAGACCCGATCTTCGGGTCCAAAAGAAAACTCTCTAAAGCGGACCAGGCGGGCCAAAGAGGTCCCTTCTTTGCGCCACGCTTCTTTCCTCGCACAGACGTCGGCCGCCTCTGCCCGCTCTCACGGTATCCCCTACCGGCAAGGACACGGCGAAACGTTTCGGAAACGACGGCGTTTCCCAGAAGCGTTTCCGCCGCCTTGGGAAAACGGCCGAAGGAGAGGCTCACGCGGGGCGCGTAGCTAGAAAGAACACTCCGCACAAAGGCCTAAAATGACCAGCCCGGAGCAGGGATCCCGGGCTCTCCGGGAGCGCAGGAGTTCTCACGTCCTTACTGAGCAGAGACCGCTGCCCGTGAAACACGAGACGCCGCAGCGACGCCGATCGTTGGAGGGAAGCCTGCAATAAGAGCGAAAGAAAAGCAGACGTTGAGGACAAAGACCAAGTTACGAGCCCCTCGCGATTCAGACACGCTTCTAGATTTACCGCCTATTTCAAGGCGCGCCTTCGGCAATTCCGTCCAATTGATTTTCCCCGAAGCCCGAGACGCGGACGAAACGCCTCTCAAAGGAAGGTACGGCATAACCGCTCTGGCCTATAAACTACCGGTTTCGACGCAGGAAAAGCACAGGGAAAGCACTAGCGTTCCCCCCAAGAAACCACGTCCAAGCGGACCGATGAAGTAGGCCCCAAGTCTGAAAGCGGACCTAAAGGAGCCCGTTTGGCGGTCGCGAGCTGGAATACGCCGTTCTCCTTCTCACTAACAACCTCCCGTAGAGACCGGCAGCTGTACAGCGCCTTCTACGCTACACGGAGGAGTCGGATAGCGGGCAGATGCCGCGTCCCGAATGCGCAACTAGAGATTTGAACGCACGGACGTAAACAAACGCCCGTGACGTAGCGGAGGTCTAGCGTATTCACGTTTACCGTGCGTCAGTTCTCCTCTGCGGACAGGCCGTTCCATCTTCTTTACTCGTTAGCTGACAGACGCCCTAGGAGAAAGCAAAGAAAGGAAGAAATTCAAAAGGAAATGAAACAGATCGGAGGGAGCCTCAAAGGCTTTGATCCATCCCCCCAGGCAGCCGAACCACCTTCGCAAAGGCACACCTCAAAAGACACGTCCTTCCGGGATCGCTGCACAGCCCAGCCAGAAAAGAGGAACAGAAACAAACAGAACGAGAAGGCTGCAGAGGGGGACGGAGGGCCGGAAAGGAGCCTGCTGTCCAGCGATGGTATTTTACCGCTCCTTGCGCGTTAGCAGCCCCTTTCAGATGCTTAAGCCCAAATTCTCTCAGCCCTTAACAGCTTCAGTACCCGCGGCACCTAGTTTTTCCACGCTCTCCAGTCTTCCTCGCTCTTTCCCGTCTCGGGCGAAAAGCCTCCCAGACCCCGTCTGCACTTACGCGCTTCCTTAAAACAGGATCGCCGAAATCAACCGAACGGGCTGAGCTGCTCCTCTTCCGCTCGCCGGCCCTCGGAACGTCAGCCTGCAAACGAATCGGACCACCGAGGTCACCGGCAGAGTCTCCTTTCGGAGCTCGGCCCCCCCCCCCCAAGCTTTAACGACGGTTTCCCAAGCGGGGCAAACGCAGGGCCTCCCTTCGGCCCCGGAACGGTTTTTATCGCGGGCTCCCAAGTCGCCGTTACGACACTAAGCGGCAAAGCAAGGCAAAGACAGCTGGGGTCGCAGCTTACCCACCTAGGCACGAAAATTCTTCTTTGAGGCCTCCCTCGCTGCTTTTGCCAGGTAAACACACCAAAACAAAGCTCCCGACAGGCAGCTGAGGCTTCACATGGACCTCGGGGCCCCGCTAGCAACGGCGACGCCGGAGCCGCCGGGCTACCAGGCGCTATTCCCCCCCCCCTCCCCTCCCCTCCCCTGCCCTGCCGGCCCGCGAACCGCGGCTTATTACTCACGAGTCCGGGAAGGACGCCGCCGACCTTCCCGCGGCCGAAGGCTCCTCGTCAGGAGCGGGCAGAGAACCTTTCCGCCGGCATTCGGAGTCTCCCGGCCGCTCTCGACACCCGATAACTTGCCGAGAAAGGGCTGAGGGCGGGAGCCTGCAGTTCTTCACGGCAGCACACAGTCATTCCCCGATGTGCCGAACGCCTAGCATTAACACAATTTAGAAATACAAAAATACCACCGCTACAGGGCGCAAAGCCAAGCTGAAATTTCGGCAGCCAAAGCAAACCTCTGCGCGCCCGACAGAACGAGCCACGTGCATCGGCGCCTACAGCTCCTCAAGGCTAGCGAGGCCTCGTGGGCGACGTTCCTCTGGCAGGCTGCGCAGCTGAACTCCCCCGTGTCGCCTAAGAGTCCGTGACGTGACGTATTCAAAGCTCAGCAGAAATTAACAATCCAAAGTTGTTTCTAAGCACAAAAGCGGATCTACTACACGAGAAGGAAGGAGTCCTAATTCCGCAAGGCTTTACCTTTTCTTCGAGCTGCCGTCTTCCTGCTGCCCCACATACCATTGCCAGGCAATTAACCTGGGGTCGCGCTAAATGAGCCTTCCTCTTCGTTTTACAATTCGCACGCTTGCCTCTCCCTCTCTCTCTGGCCACCTGACCGCCGTTCCCCGAAGACGGGAATTTGCCGTCTTGGAGCTCTTAAAGCACGACGCTTCACAGATGCAGAGAGTCACGCGCACGGAAACGGATGGACGCAGCGTCCTTTCCGTAACGCGTACGCACCTTCCGTTAGATGTCGCTCATCTGTTATTCCGATCGCTATTACCGGCGAACCTTCCTCACCGGGAGGAACGGGCTTTCCCTTTCGGGGCGACGGAGACGGCTCTCGCTCGGTTCCCTTTAATTTTATTACTTCGGCTCGCTTACGTTTTTCTGTCTCTTCAGCTTCAGCCGTGGCAACGAATCTAAAAATTAAATATCCTATCTTTCCTTTTCTACGTACGCGTGTACGATAACAAAACAAAATACAAACGACCGAAGCAAAACTAAGGCAGCTACGGTTAACAAGAGGCGCAGGGCAGCAACGGGTCGCTTAGTCCTCAGCGCTGCCTCCGGGAGGGAGGCCGAAAGAACGAACGTTCCGCATCAAGAGTTACCTTGGTTACCCGGGCCAGAACGCCTCCTACTGTCGCAGCTTCTGGGGAGATCGAGGGTCCGCTGCTGCATTTTTGCTTCCTCCTTTCAGCCCGCCCCTTCGGGAGTAAGCGCAAAAAACCGCTCGCTCGTCCGGCTTTGCTCTTTGTCAGCATTTGCTATTGTCGGTTCCGCCTCTGTAACAAAGACAGAAAATTGCATTTCGCTTCCAACAAAACACTTCGATTTACACGCGTTCTTTTTCTCTTTCCCGTGTTTTTTTTTTTTTTTCTTTCCCCCCTTTCTTTCTTTTTCCTTCTTTCCCTCAAAGGAAAGGTCTTAATACACCGCTTTGCATCGTACGTTACGGGGTAAGCCGTTTGGAAACACTACAGGGCCGACGCCGCGCCGCAACCCTGCTCCGGGGCCCGCCTGCCCCCCCGCTCCGCTCCGCCGCGCCGCCTCCGCAGGGGCGAGCGCGTGCCCCGGCCCGCGCTGCCAACGAACTGGCGCCCTAAACGCCGCGCACGCAAAACGCAAAGTCACACCCGCGCTCCCGGCGCGGCGCCGGGTCCCAGCCCGCCCCCCCACTCGCCCCGCACCGCCGCCTCCACGCAGCGACGGCCGCAGCGGGCAGGATGCAGCCCGACGCCCCCCGAACCTATGCGTTCGCCTCACCCGGGGGCCCCACATCCTTCACTCCACGCCACCTCCGCACTCACCCGCCGCCGCCGCCGAGCGAAAACGCCCTCCCTGCTCACCGAAATCTTGCTTCCCCGCCGCCGCGCATGCGCCGCTCGCCAACGGACTGCGGCGGCAGTGACGCTTGAGCACCGCGCACGTGCCGGCTCGGACAGCGCGGGGGGGGGGGAGCGAGGGGAGCGGGAGGGGCGGGGGGGAGCGAGGGGAGCGGGAGGGGAGCAGAGGGAGCCCGAGGGGCGGGGGGGAGCGAGGGGAGCCCGAGGGGCGGGGCGGAGTGCGAGGGGAGCGCGAGAGGCGGGGGGGGAGCGTGAGGGGAGCAGGGGGGCCCGAGGAGCGGGGGGGAGCACGAGGGGAGCCCGAGAAGCGGGGGGGGAGCGCGGGGGCGGGGGGGGAGCGCGAGGGGACCAGGGGGAGCGCGAGGGGCGGGGCGGAGCGCGAGGGGAGCAAGGGGAGCCCGAGAGGAGCCTGAGAAGCAGGGGGGAGCCCAAGAAGCGGGGGGGAGCGCGAGGGGAGCAGGGGGAGTGCGAGGGGCGGGGCAGAGCGCGAGGGGAGCAAGGGGAGCCCGAGGAGCGGGGGGGAGCGTGAGAAGAGCCTGAGAAGCAGGGGGGGAGCCCGAGAAGCGGGGGGGAGCGCGAGGGGAGCCCGAGAAGCGGGGGGGAGCGCGGGGGTGGGGGGGAGCGCGAGGGGAGCCCGAGAAGCGGGGGGGAGCGTGAGAGGAGCCTGAGAAGCAGGGGGGAGCCCGAGAAGCGGGGGGGAGCGCGAGGGGAGCCCGAGAAGCGGGGGGGAGCGCGGGGGTGGGGGGGAGCGCGAGGGGAGCCCGAGGAGCGGGGGGGAGCGTGAGAGGAGCCTGAGAAGCAGGGGGGAGCCCGAGAAGCGGGGGGGAGCGCGAGGGGAGCCCGAGAAGCGGGGGGGAGCGCGGGGGTGGGGGGGAACGCGAGGGGAGCCCGAGAAGCGGGGGGGAGCGCGAGGGGCGGGTGGAGCGTGGAATCCCGAGGGGCGGGGGGGAGCCGGGGAGCCCGAGGGGCGGGGGGGAGCACGAAGGGAGGCGAGACCCGCAATGGCATGCTCGCGCCGCGGCGCTGCAGCCGGGCGGCTCACGCGTGCGAACCGCAGCCCGCCGCGGCAGCCCGGGACTCCCAGCGAGCGCCCCGAGGCTGCCCGAGCCCGTGGCCGCTCCAAGAGCACCGGGAAGGGGCGACGAGCACGCTCCATTCGCTTACCCGTTACCGAAACGGCGGAGAGCAGCAGCAAACATGGCGACCGGCACTGAGCATGTGCGCGCCGGCTGTCTGCGCATGCGCGCCCCCCCCACCTGGTGCAGTACCGCTTTTTGGACACAGGGTGGCAGCAGTGAGCGCGGCGGAACGCTGTGCGCGTGCGCGCCCCCCCCACAGGGTGCAGTACCGCTTTTTGGACACAGGGTGGCAGCAGTGAGCGCGGCGGAACGCTGTGCGCACGCGCGCCCCCCCCACAGGGTGCAGTACCGATTTTTGGACACAGGGTGGCAGCAGTGAGCACGGCGGAACCCAGTGCGCACGCGAGCCCCCCCACAGGGTGCAGTACCGATTTTTGGACACAGGGTGGCAGCAGTGAGCACGGCGGAACCCAGTGCGCATGCGCGCCCCCCTTTATCGTGCCGTACCGCTTTTTGGACGCCCCGAGGGCAGCAGGGCGCGCGGCCGGCCGCCGTGCGCCTGCGCGCCCCCCTTTCCGTGCCGTACTGCTTTTTTGACGCCCCGAGGGCAGCAGGGCGCGCGGCCGCCCCCGGCACGCGCACACCGCTGCAGAGCCCCCCCGCCCGCCCTTTGCAGACATTTCACCACCCTCGCCTCGGCTCATCTGCCTTTATTTACAGCGCCTGCTGCGAGGCGCAGCGTCGCCGCGTGTCATGCTCGAGCCGCTGCTCCTAGAGGCTTCAGTAACAGCGCTTTCCTTTGAACATCGTTGCAAAATACTCCACAGACAAAAAAGAGTCAGAGGCTGCACTTAAAAAAACAAAACGAAAACAAAAAAACCACCCACCTACTTAACGGGACAATTTGCAAGCGTTCCAAGAAGCAGCCGTTCTTCTTTAGAACTTTCGACCTCTCGCCTTTACTGATCGTTAAACAAAATAAACAGCCCAAAGCAAGCCGCGCTATTTGCTTGACAGACTGCTCGGTTTTTATTATTAAACGGTACGAGATGCTGGCACGCGGCATGTCTTCTTCGGATTCTTGGGCTGACGTTCCTTCGGCCGCACGCACGCGGTCAAAGGCGTCTTTTTCACGTCCCGCCGTCAGGGCCTCCCCAGCAATTCCCGCAGCGACTCCCCCCTCGGGACAAACAGCTCGAGGACACGCACGGTCTTGCTAAAAGAACGGGGGGGGGGGGGAAACAAACGCGTGCGCTGAGCGCGGCACTCGCAGACCCGATCTTCGGGTCCAAAAGAAAACTCTCTAAAGCGGACCAGGCGGGCCAAAGAGGTCCCTTCTTTGCGCCACGCTTCTTTCCTCGCACAGACGTCGGCCGCCTCTGCCCGCTCTCACGGTATCCCCTACCGGCAAGGACACGGCGAAACGTTTCGGAAACGACGGCGTTTCCCAGAAGCGTTTCCGCCGCCTTGGGAAAACGGCCGAAGGAGAGGCTCACGCGGGGCACGTAGCTAGAAAGAACACTCCGCACAAAGGCCTAAAATGACCAGCCCGGAGCAGGGATCCCGGGCTCTCCGGGAGCGCAGGAGTTCTCACGTCCTTACTGAGCAGAGACCGCTGCCCGTGAAACACGAGACGCCGCAGCGACGCCGATCGTTGGAGGGAAGCCTGCAATAAGAGCGAAAGAAAAGCAGACGTTGAGGACAAAGACCAAGTTACGAGCCCCTCGCGATTCAGACACGCTTCTAGATTTACCGCCTATTTCAAGGCGCGCCTTCGGCAATTCCGTCCAATTGATTTTCCCCGAAGCCCGAGACGCGGACGAAACGCCTCTCAAAGGAAGGTACGGCATAACCGCTCTGGCCTATAAACTACCGGTTTCGACGCAGGAAAAGCACAGGGAAAGCACTAGCGTTCCCCCCAAGAAACCACGTCCAAGCGGACCGATGAAGTAGGCCCCAAGTCTGAAAGCGGACCTAAAGGAGCCCGTTTGGCGGTCGCGAGCTGGAATACACCGTTCTCCTTCTCACTAACAACCTCCCGTAGAGACCGGCAGCTGTACAGCGCCTTCTACGCTACACGGAGGAGTCGGATAGCGGGCAGATGCCGCGTCCCGAATGCGCAACTAGAGATTGGAACGCACGGACGTAAACAAACGCCCGTGACGTAGCGGAGGTCTAGCGTATTCACGTTTACCGTGCGTCAGTTCTCCTCTGCGGACAGGCCGTTCCATCTTCTTTACTCGTTAGCTGACAGACGCCCTAGGAGAAAGCAAAGAAAGGAAGAAATACAAAAGGAAATGAAACAGATCGGAGGGAGCCTCAAAGGCTTTGATCCATCCCCCCAGGCAGCCGAACCACCTTCGCAAAGGCACACCTCAAAAGACACGTCCTTCCGGGATCGCTGCACAGCCCAGCCAGAAAAGAGGAACAGAAACAAACAGAACGAGAAGGCTGCAGAGGGGGACGGAGGGCCGGAAAGGAGCCTGCTGTCCAGCGATGGTATTTTACCGCTCCTTGCGCGTTAGCAGCCCCTTTCAGATGCTTAAGCCCAAATTCTCTCAGCCCTTAACAGCTTCAGTACCCGCGGCACCTAGTTTTTCCACGCTCTCCAGTCTTCCTCGCTCTTTCCCGTCTCGGGCGAAAAGCCTCCCAGACCCCGTCTGCACTTACGCGCTTCCTTAAAACAGGATCGCCGAAATCAACCGAACGGGCTGAGCTGCTCCTCTTCCGCTCGCCGGCCCTCGGAACGTCAGCCTGCAAACGAATCGGACCACCGAGGTCACCGGCAGAGTCTCCTTTCGGAGCTCGGCCCCCCCCAAGCTTTAACGACGGTTTCCCAAGCGGGGCAAACGCAGGGCCTCCCTTCGGCCCCGGAACGGTTTTTATCGCGGGCTCCCAAGTCGCCGTTACGACACTAAGCGGCAAAGCAAGGCAAAGACAGCTGGGGTCGCAGCTTATCCACCTAGGCACGAAAATTCTTCTTTGAGGCCTCCCTCGCTGCTTTTGCCAGGTAAACACACCAAAACAAAGCTCCCGACAGGCAGCTGAGGCTTCACATGGACCTCGGGGCCCCGCTAGCAACGGCGACGCCGGAGCCGCCGGGCTACCAGGCGCTATTCCCCCCCCCTCCCCTCCCCTCCCCTGCCCTGCCGGCCCGCGAACCGCGGCTTATTACTCACGAGTCCGGGAAGGACGCCGCCGACCTTCCCGTGGCCGAAGGCTCCTCGTCAGGAGCGGGCAGAGAACCTTTCCGCCGGCATTCGGAGTCTCCCGGCCGCTCTCGACACCCGATAACTTGCCGAGAAAGGGCTGAGGGCGGGAGCCTGCAGTTCTTCACGGCAGCACACAGTCGTTCCCCGATGTGCCGAACGCCTAGCATTAACACAATTTAGAAATACAAAAATACCACCGCTACAGGGCGCAAAGCCAAGCTGAAATTTCGGCAGCCAAAGCAAACCTCTTCGCGCCCGACAGAACGAGCCACGTGCATCGGCGCCTACAGCTCCTCAAGGCTAGCGAGGCCTCGTGGGCGACGTTCCTCTGGCAGGCTGCGCAGCTGAACTCCCCCGTGTCGCCTAAGAGTCCGTGACGTGACGTATTCAAAGCTCAGCAGAAATTAACAATCCAAAGTTGTTTCTAAGCACAAAAGCGGATCTACTACACGAGAAGGAAGGAGTCCTAATTCCGCAAGGCTTTACCTTTTCTTCTAGCTGCCGTCTTCCTGCTGCCCCAAATACCATTGCCAGGCAATTAACCTGGGGTCGCGCTAAATGAGCCTTCCTCTTCGTTTTACAATTCGCACGCTTGCCTCTCCCTCTCTCTCTGGCCACCTGACCGCCGTTCCCCGAAGACGGGAATTTGCCGTCTTGGAGCTCTTAAAGCACGACGCTTCACAGATGCAGAGAGTCACGCGCACGGAAACGGATGGACGCAGCGTCCTTTCCGTAACGCGTACGCACCTTCCGTTAGATGTCGCTCATCTGTTATTCCGATCGCTATTACCGGCGAACCTTCCTCACCGGGAGGAACGGGCTTTCCCTTTCGGGGCGACGGAGACGGCTCTCGCTCAGTTCCCTTTAATTTTATTACTTCGGCTCGCTTACGTTTTTCTGTCTCTTCAGCTTCAGCCGTGGCAACGAATCTAAAAATTAAATATCCTATCTTTCCTTTTCTACGTACGCGTGTACGATAACAAAACAAAATACAAACGACCGAAGCAAAACTAAGGCAGCTACGGTTAACAAGAGGCGCAGGGCAGCAACGGGTCGCTTAGTCCTCAGCGCTGCCTCCGGGAGGGAGGCCGAAAGAACGAACGTTCCGCATCAAGAGTTACCTTGGTTACCCGGGCCAGAACGCCTCCTACTGTCGCAGCTTCTGGGGAGATCGAGGGTCCGCTGCTGCATTTTTGCTTCCTCCTTTCAGCCCGCCCCTTCGGGAGTAAGCGCAAAAAACCGCTCGCTCGTCCGGCTTTGCTCTTTGTCAGCATTTGCTATTGTCGGTTCCGCCTCTGTAACAAAGACAGAAAATTGCATTTCGCTTCCAACAAAACACTTCGATTTACACGCGTTCTTTTTCTCTTTCCCGTGTTTTTTTTTTTTTTTCTTTCCCCCCTTTCTTTCTTTTTCCTTCTTTCCCTCAAAGGAAAGGTCTTAATACACCGCTTTGCATCGTACGTTACGGGGTAAGCCGTTTGGAAACACTACAGGGCCGACGCCGCGCCGCAACCCTGCTCCGGGGCCCGCCTGCCCCCCCGCTCCGCTCCGCCGCGCCGCCTCCGCAGGGGCGAGCGCGTGCCCCGGCCCGCGCTGCCAACGAACTGGCGCCCTAAACGCCGCGCACGCAAAACGCAAAGTCACACCCGCGCTCCCGGCGCGGCGCCGGGTCCCAGCCCGCCCCCCCACTCGCCCCGCACCGCCGCCTCCACGCGGCGATGGCCGCAGCGGGCAGGATGCAGCCCGACGCCCCCCGAACCTATGCGTTCGCCTCACCCGGGGGCCCCACATCCTTCACTCCACGCCACCTCCGCACTCACCCGCCGCCGCCGCCGAGCGAAAACGCCCTCCCTGCTCGCCGCCATCTTGCTTCCCCGCCGCCGCGCATGCGCCGCTCGCCAACGGACTGCGGCGGCAGTGACGCTTGAGCACCGCGCACGTGCCGGCTCGGACAGCGCGGGGGGGGGGAGCGAGGGGAGCGGGAGGGGAGCAGAGGGAGCCCGAGGGGCGGGGGGGAGCGAGGGGAGCCCGAGGGGCGGGGCGGAGTGCGAGGGGAGCGCGAGAGGCGGGGGGGAGCGGGAGGGGAGCAGGGGGGCCCGAGGAGCGGGGGGGAGCACGAGGGGAGCCCGAGAAGCGGGGGGGAGCGCGGGGGCGGGGGGGAGCGCGAGGGGACCAGGGGGAGCGCGAGGGGCGGGGCGGAGCGCGAGGGGAGCAAGGGGAGCCCGAGAGGAGCCTGAGAAGCAGGGGGGAGCCCGAGAAGCGGGGGGGAGCGCGAGGGGAGCAGGGGGAGTGCAAGGGGCGGGGCAGAGCGCGAGGGGAGCAAGGGGAGCCCGAGGAGCGGGGGGGAGCGTGAGAGGAGCCTGAGAAGCAGGGGGGAGCGCGAGGGGAGCAGGGGGAGCCCGAGGGGCGGGGCGGAGCGCGAGGGTAGCGCGAGAAGCGGGGGGGAGCGCGAGGGGCGGGGCGGAGCGCGAGGGGAGCAGGGGGAGCCCGAGGGGCGGGGCGGAGCGCGAGGGGAGCCCGAGAAGCGGGGGGGAGCGCGAGGGGAGCAGGGGGAGCGCGAGGGGAGCAGGGGGAGCGCGAGGAGCGGGGGGGGGAGCGCGAGGGGAGCCCGAGAAGCAGGGGGGAGCGCGGGGGTGGGGGGGAGCGCGAGGGGAGCCCGAGAAGCGGGGGGGAGCGCGAGGGGCGGGTGGAGCGGGGAATCCCGAGGGGCGGGGGGGAGCCGGGGGAGCCCGAGGGGCGGGGGGGAGCCGGGGGAGCCCGAGGGGCGGGGGGGAACACGAAGGGAGGCGAGACCCGCAATGGCATGCTCGCGCCGCGGCGCTGCAGCCGGGCGGCTCACGCGTGCGAACCGCAGCCCGCCGCGGCAGCCCGGGACTCCCAGCGAGCGCCCCGAGGCTGCCCGAGCCCGTGGCCGCTCCAAGAGCACCGGGAAGGGGCGACGAGCACGCTCCATTCGCTTACCCGTTACCGAAACGGCGGAGAGCAGCAGCAAACATGGCGACCGGCACTGAGCATGTGCGCGCCGGCTGTCTGCGCATGCGCGCCCCCCCCACCGGGTGCAGTACCGCTTTTTGGACACAGGGTGGCAGCAGTGAGCGCGGCGGAACGCTGTGCGCGTGCGCGCCCCCCCCACAGGGTGCAGTACCGATTTTTGGACACAGGGTGGCAGCAGTGAGCACGGCAGAACCCAGTGCGCACGCGAGCCCCCCCATAGGGTGCAGTACCGATTTTTGGACACAGGGTGGCAGCAGTGAGCACGGCGGAACCCAGTGCGCACGCGCGCCCCCCTTTATCGTGCCGTACCGCTTTTTTGACGCCCCGAGGGCAGCAGGGCGCGCGGCCGCCCCCGGCACGCACACACCGCTGCAGAGCCCCCCCGCCCGTCCGCCCTTTGCAGAGATTTCACCACCCTCGCCTTGGCTCATCTGCCCTTATTTACAGCGCCTGCTGCGAGGCGCAGCGTCGCCGCGTGTCATGCTCGAGCCGCTGCTCCTAGAGGCTTCCGTAACAGCGCTTTCCTTTGAACATCGTTGCAAAATACTCCACAGACAAAAAAGAGTCAGAGGCTGCACTTAAAAAAACAAAACGAAAACAAAAAAACCACCCACCTACTTAACGGGACAATTTGCAAGCGTTCCAAGAAGCAGCCGTTCTTCTTTAGGACTTTCGACCTCTTGCCTTTACTGATCGTTAAACAAAATAAACAGCCCAAAGCAAGCCGCGCTATTTGCTTGACAGACTGCTCGGTTTTTATTATTAAACGGTACGAGATGCTGGCACGCGGCATGTCTTCTTCGGATTCTTGGGCTGACGTTCCTTCGGCCGCACGCACGCGGTCAAAGGCGTCTTTTTCACGTCCCGCCGTCAGGGCCTCCCCAGCAATTCCCGCAGCGACTCCCCCCTCGGGACAAACAGCTCGAGGACACGCACGGTCTTGCTAAAAGAACGGGGGGGGGGGAACAAACGCGTGCGCTGAGCGCGGCACTCGCAGACCCGATCTTCGGGTCCAAAAGAAAACTCTCTAAAGCGGACCCGGCGGGCCAAAGAGGTCCCTTCTTTGCGCCACGCTTCTTTCCTCGCACAGACGTCGGCCGCCTCTGCCCGCTCTCACGGTATCCCCTACCGGCAAGGACACGGCGAAACGTTTCGGAAACGACGGCGTTTCCCAGAAGCGTTTCCGCCGCCTTGGGAAAACGGCCGAAGGAGAGGCTCACGCGGGGCGCGTAGCTAGAAAGAACGCTCCGCACAAAGGCCTAAAATGACCAGCCCGGAGCAGGGATCCTGGGCTCTCCGGGAGCGCAGGAGTTCTCACGTCCTTACTGAGCAGAGACCGCTGCCCGTGAAACACGAGACGCCGCAGCGACGCCGATCGTTGGAGGGAAGCCTGCAATAAGAGCGAAAGAAAAGCAGACGTTGAGGACAAAGAGCAAGTTACGAGCCCCTCGCGATTCAGACACGCTTCTAGATTTACCGCCTATTTCAAGGCGCGCCTTCGGCAATTCCGTCCAATTGATTTTCCCCGAAGCCCGAGACGCGGACGAAACGCCTCTCAAAGGAAGGTACGGCATAACCGCTCTGGCCTATAAACTACCGGTTTCGACGCAGGAAAAGCACAGGGAAAGCACTAGCGTTCCCCCCAAGAAACCACGTCCAAGCGGACCGATGAAGTAGGCCCCAAGTCTGAAAGCGGACCTAAAGGAGCCCGTTTGGCGGTCGCGAGCTGGAATACACCGTTCTCCTTCTCACTAACAACCTCCCGTAGAGACCGGCAGCTGTACAGCGCCTTCTACGCTACACGGAGGAGTCGGATAGCGGGCAGATGCCGCGTCCCGAATGCGCAACTAGAGATTGGAACGCACGGACGTAAACAAACGCCCGTGACGTAGCGGAGGTCTAGCGTATTCACGTTTACCGTGCGTCAGTTCTCCTCTGCGGACAGGCCGTTCCATCTTCTTTACTCGTTAGCTGACAGACGCCCTAGGAGAAAGCAAAGAAAGGAAGAAATACAAAAGGAAATGAAACAGATCGGAGGGAGCCTCAAAGGCTTTGATCCATCCCCCCAGGCAGCCGAACCACCTTCGCAAAGGCACACCTCAAAAGACACGTCCTTCCGGGATCGCTGCACAGCCCAGCCAGAAAAGAGGAACAGAAACAAACAGAACGAGAAGGCTGCAGAGGGGGGACGGAGGGCCGGAAAGGAGCCTGCTGTCCAGCGATGGTATTTTACCGCTCCTTGCGCGTTAGCAGCCCCTTTCAGATGCTTAAGCCCAAATTCTCTCAGCCCTTAACAGCTTCAGTACCCGCGGCACCTAGTTTTTCCACGCTCTCCAGTCTTCCTCGCTCTTTCCCGTCTCGGGCGAAAAGCCTCCCAGACCCCGTCTGCACTTACGCGCTTCCTTAAAACAGGATCGCCGAAATCAACCGAACGGGCTGAGCTGCTCCTCTTCCGCTCGCCGGCCCTCGGAACGTCAGCCTGCAAACGAATCGGACCACCGAGGTCACCGGCAGAGTCTCCTTTCGGAGCTCGGCCCCCCCCAAGCTTTAACGACGGTTTCCCAAGCGGGGCAAACGCAGGGCCTCCCTTCGGCCCCGGAACGGTTTTTATCGCGGGCTCCCAAGTCGCCGTTACGACACTAAGCGGCAAAGCAAGGCAAAGACAGCTGGGGTCGCAGCTTATCCACCTAGGCACGAAAATTCTTCTTTGAGGCCTCCCTCGCTGCTTTTGCCAGGTAAACACACCAAAACAAAGCTCCCGACAGGCAGCTGAGGCTTCACATGGACCTCGGGGCCCCGCTAGCAACGGCGACGCCGGAGCCGCCGGGCTACCAGGCGCTATTCCCCCCCCCCTCCCCTCCCCTCCCCTGCCCTGCCGGCCCGCGAACCGCGGCTTATTACTCACGAGTCCGGGAAGGACGCCGCCGACCTTCCCGTGGCCGAAGGCTCCTCGTCAGGAGCGGGCAGAGAACCTTTCCGCCGGCATTCGGAGTCTCCCGGCCGCTCTCGACACCCGATAACTTGCCGAGAAAGGGCTGAGGGCGGGAGCCTGCAGTTCTTCACGGCAGCACACAGTCGTTCCCCGATGTGTCCGAACGCCTAGCATTAACACAATTTAGAAATACAAAAATACCACCGCTACAGGGCGCAAAGCCAAGCTGAAATTTCGGCAGCCAAAGCAAACCTCTTCGCGCCCGACAGAACGAGCCACGTGCATCGGCGCCTACAGCTCCTCAAGGCTAGCGAGGCCTCGTGGGCGACGTTCCTCTGGCAGGCTGCGCAGCTGAACTCCCCCGTGTCGCCTAAGAGTCCGTGACGTGACGTATTCAAAGCTCAGCAGAAATTAACAATCCAAAGTTGTTTCTAAGCACAAAAGCGGATCTACTACACGAGAAGGAAGGAGTCCTAATTCCGCAAGGCTTTACCTTTTCTTCTAGCTGCCGTCTTCCTGCTGCCCCAAATACCATTGCCAGGCAATTAACCTGGGGTCGCGCTAAATGAGCCTTCCTCTTCGTTTTACAATTCGCACGCTTGCCTCTCCCTCTCTCTCTGGCCACCTGACCGCCGTTCCCCGAAGACGGGAATTTGCCGTCTTGGAGCTCTTAAAGCACGACGCTTCACAGATGCAGAGAGTCACGCGCACGGAAACGGATGGACGCAGCGTCCTTTCCGTAACGCGTACGCACCTTCCGTTAGATGTCGCTCATCTGTTATTCCGATCGCTATTACCGGCGAACCTTCCTCACCGGAGGAACGGGCTTTCCCTTTCGGGGCGACGGAGACGGCTCTCGCTCAGTTCCCTTTAATTTTATTACTTCGGCTCGCTTACGTTTTTCTGTCTCTTCAGCTTCAGCCGTGGCAACGAATCTAAAAATTAAATATCCTATCTTTCCTTTTCTACGTACGCGTGTACGATAACAAAACAAAATACAAACGACCGAAGCAAAACTAAGGCAGCTACGGTTAACAAGAGGCGCAGGGCAGCAACGGGTCGCTTAGTCCTCAGCGCTGCCTCCGGGAGGGAGGCCGAAAGAAACGAACGTTCCCGCATCAAGAGTTACCTTGGTTACCACGGGCCAAGAACGCCTCCTACTGTCGCAGCTTCTGGGGGAGATCGAGGGTCCGCTGCTGCATTTTTGCTTCCTCCTTTCAGCCCGCCCTTCGGGAGTAAGCGCAAAAAACCGCTCGCTCGTCCGGCTTTGCTCTTTGTCAGCATTTGCTATTGTCGGTTCCGCCTCTGTAACAAAAGACAGAAAATTGCATTTCGCTTCCAACAAAACACTTCGATTTACACGCGTTCTTTTTCTCTTTCCCGTGTTTTTTTTTTTTTTTTTCTTTCCCCCCTTTCTTTCTTTTTCCTTCTTTCCCTCAAAGGAAAGGTCTTAATACACCGCTTTGCATCGTACGTTACGGGGTAAGCCGTTTGGAAACACTACAGGGCCGACAGCCGCGCCGCAACCCTGCTCCGGGGCTCCGCCTGCCCCCACCGCTCCGCTCCGCCGCGCCGCCTCCGCAGGGGCGAGCGCGTGCCCCGGCCCGCGCTGCCAACGAACTGGCGCCCTAAACGCCGCGCACGCAAAACGCAAAGTCACACCCCGCGCTCTCCGGCGCGGCGCCGGGTCCCAGCCCCGCCCCCCCACTCGCCCCGCACCGCCGCCTCCACGCGTGCGATGGCCGCAGCGGGCAGGATGCAGCCCGACGCCCCCCGAACCTATGCGTTCGCCTCACCCGGGGGCCCCACATCCTTCACTCCACGCCACCTCCGCACTCACCCGCCGCCGCCGCCGAGCGAAAACGCCCTCCCTGCTCGCCGCCATCTTGCTTCCCCGCCGGCCGCGCATTGCCGCCGCTCGCCAACGGACTGCGGCGGCAGTGACGCTTGAGCACCGCGCACGTGCCGGCTCGGACAGCGCGGGGGGGGGGAGCGAGGGGGGAGCGGGAGGGGTAGCAGAGGGAGCCCGAGAGGGGCGGGGTGGGAGCGAGGGGGAGCCCGAGGGGCGGGGCGGAGTGCGAGGGGAGCGCGAGAGGCGGGGGGGGGAGCGGGAGAGGGGGAGCAGGGGGGCCCGAGGAGCGGGGGGGGAGCACGAGGGTGAGCACGAGAAGCGGGGGGGAGCGCGGGGGCGGGGGGGAGCGCGAGGGGACCAGGGGAGGAGCGCGAGGGGCGGGGCGGAGCGCGAGGGGAGCAAGGGGAGCCCGAGAGGAGCCTGAGAAGCAGGGGGGAGCCCGAGAAGCGGGGGGGAGCGCGAGGGGGAGCAGGGGGAGTGCAAGGGGCGGGGAGAGCGCGAGGGGAGCAAGGGGAGCCCGAGGAGCGGGGGGGAGCGTGAGAGGAGCCTGAGAAGCAGGGGGGAGCGCGAGGGGAGCAGGGGAGCGCCCGAGGGGCGGGGCGGAGCGCGAGAGTAAGCGCGAGAAGCGGGGGGGGAGCGCGAGGGGCGGGGCGGAGCGCGAGGGGGAGCAGGGGGGAGCCCGAGGGGCGGGGGCGGAGCGCGAGGGGAGCCCGAGACGGGGGGGAGCGCGAGGGGAGCAGGGGGAGCGCGAGGAGGGGAGCAGGGGGAGCGCGAGGAGCGGGGGGGGGGAGCGCGAGGGGAGCCCGAGAAGCAGGGGGGGAGCGCGGGGGTGGGGGGGAGAGCGCGAGGGGAGCCCGAGAAGCGGGGGGGGGGGAGCGCGAGGGGCGGGTGGAGCGGGGAATCCCGAGGGGCGGGGGGGGGGAGCCGGGGGAGCCCGAGGGGCGGGGGGGGAGCCGGGGGAGCCCGAGGGGCGGTGGGGGGAACACGAAGGGAGGCGAGACCCGCAATGGCATGCTCGCTGCCGCGGCGCTGCAGCCGGGCGGCTCACAGCGTGCGAACCGCAGCCCGCCGCGGCAGCCCGGGACTCCCAGCGAGCGCCCCCGAGGCTGCCCGAGCCCGTGGCCGCTCCAAGAGCACCGGGGAAGGGGCGACGAGCACGCTCCATTCGCTTACCCGTTACCGAAACGGCGGAGAGCAGCAGCAAACATGGCGACCGGCACTGAGCATGTGCGCGCCGGCTGTCTGCGCATTGCGCGCCCCCCCCACCGGTGTGCAGTACCGCTTTTTGGACACAGGGTGGCAGCAGTGAGCGCGGCGGAACGCTGTGCGCGTGCGCGCCCCCCCCACAGGGTGCAGTACCGATTTTTGGACACAGGGTGGCAGCAGTGAGCACGGCAGAACCAGTGCGCACGCGAGCCCCCCCATAGGGTGCAGTACCGATTTTTGGACACAGGGTGGCAGCAGTGAGCACGGTGCGGAACCCAGTGCGCACAGCGCGCCCCCCTTTATCGTGCCGTACCGCTTTTTTGACGCCCCGAGGGCAGCAGGGCGCCGCGGCCCGCCCCCGGCACGCACACACCGCTGCAGAGCCCCCCCGCCCGTCCGCCCTTTGCAGAGATTTCACCACCCTCGCCTTGGCTCATCTGCCCTTATTTACAGCGCCTGCTGCGAGGCGCAGCGTCGCCGCGTGTCATGCTCGAGCCGCTGCTCCTAGAGGCTTCCGTAACAGCGCTTTCCTTTGAACATCGTTGCAAAATACTCCACAGACAAAAAAGAGTCAGAGGCTGCACTTAAAAAAACAAAACGAAAACAAAAAAACCACCACCTACTTAACGGGACAATTTGCAAGCGTTCCAAGAAGCAGCCGTTCTTCTTTAGGACTTTCGACCTCTTGCCTTTACTGATCGTTAAACAAAATAAACAGCCCAAAGCAAGCCGCGCTATTTGCTTGACAGACTGCTCGGTTTTTATTATTAAACGGTACGAGATGCTGGCACGCGGCATGTCTTCTTCGGATTCTTGGGCTGACGTTCCTTCGGCCGCACGCACGCGGTCAAAGGCGTCTTTTTCACGTCCCGCCGTCAGGGCCTCCCCAGCAATTCCCGCAGCGACTCCCCCCTCGGGACAAACAGCTCGAGGACACGCACGGTCTTGCTAAAAGAACGGGGGGGGGGGAACAAACGCGTGCGCTGAGCGCGGCACTCGCAGACCCGATCTTCGGGTCCAAAAGAAAACTCTCTAAAGCGGACCCGGCGGGCCAAAGAGGTCCCTTCTTTGCGCCACGCTTCTTTCCTCGCACAGACGCTCGGCCGCCTCTGCCCGCTCTCACGGTATCCCCTACCGGCAAGGACAACGGCGAAACGTTTCGGAAACGACGGCGTTTCCCCAGAAGCGTTTCCGCCGCCTTGGGAAAACGGCCGAAGGAGAGGCTCACGCGGGGCGCGTAGCTAGAAAGAACGCTCCGCACAAAGGCCTAAAATGACCAGCCCCGGAGCAGGAATCCCTGGGCTCATCCGGGAGCGCAGGAGTTCTCACGTCCTTACTGAGCAGAGACCGCTGCCCCGTGAAACACGAGACGCCGCAGCGACGCCGATCGTTGGAGGGAAGCCTGCAATAAGAGCAGAAAGAAAAGCAGACGTTGAGGACAAAGAGCAAGTTACGAGCCCTCGCGATTCAGACACGCTTCTAGATTTACCGCCTATTTCAAGGCGCGCCTTCGGCAATTCCGTCCAATTGATTTTCCCCCGAAGCCCGAGACGCGGACGAAACGCCTCTCAAAGGAAGGTACGGCATAACCGCTCTGGCCTATAAACTACCGGTTTCGACGCAGGAAAAGCACAGGGAAAGCACTAGCGTTCCCCCCAAGAAACCACGTCCAAGCGGACCGATGAAGTAGGCCCCAAGTCTGAAAGCGGACCTAAAGGAGCCCGTTTGGCGGTCGCGAGCTGGAATACACCGTTATCGGATAGCGGGCAGATGCCGCGTCCCGAATGCGCAACTAGAGATTGGAACGCACGGACGTAAACAAACGCCCGTGACGTAGCGGAGGTCTAGCGTATTCACGTTTACCGTGCGTCAGTTCTCCTCTGCGGACAGGCCGTTCCATCTTCTTTACTCGTTAGCTGACAGACGCCCTAGGAGAAA